>NW_027488717.1:300000-533163 GCF_050948215.1 Halictus rubicundus | reverse complement strand
ATAGGATAGAGGATAGGATTGGAAAGAGGGTAGGATAGGATAGAGGATAGGATAGGATAGAGGATAGGATAGGATAGGATAGAGGATAGGATAGGATAGAGGATAGGATAGGATAGAGGATAGAATAGGATAGAGGATAGGATAGGATAGAGGATAGGATAGGATAGAGGATCGGATAGAAGATAGGATAGGATAGAGGATAGGATAGGATAGAGGATAGAATAGGATAGAGGATAGGATAGGATAGAGGATAGGATAGGATAGAGGATAGTATATGATAGAGGATAGGATTGAGGATACGATAGAGGATAGGATAGAGGATAGGATAGGATAGAGGATAGGATTGAGGATAGGATAGAGGATAGGATAGAGGATAGGATAGAGGATAGGATAGGATAGAGGATAGGATAGGATAAAGGATAGGATAGGATAGGATAGAGGATAGGAAAGGATAGAGGATGGGATAGGATAGAGGATAGGATTGGATAGAGGAAAGTATAGGATAGAGGATAGGATAGGAAAGGGGATAGGATAGGATAGAGGATAGGATAGGATAGAGGATAGGATAGAGGATAGGATAGGATAGAGGATATGATAGGATAGAGGATAGGATAGGATAGAGGATAGGATAGGATAGAGGATAGGATAGGATAGAGGATAGGATAGGATAGAGGATAGGATAGGATAGAGGATAGGATAGGATACAGGATAGGATAGGATAGAGGATAGGATAGAGGATAGGATAGGATAGAGGATAGGATAGGATAGAGGATAGGATGGGATAGAGGATAGGATAGGATAGAGGATAGAATAGGATAGATGATAGGGTAGGATAGAGGATAGGATATTAAAGGGGATAGGATAGGATAGGATAGAGGATAGGATAGGATAGAGGATAGGATAGGATAGAGGATAGGATAGGATAGAGTATACGATAGAGGGTTGGATATGATAGAGGATAGGATTGAGGATACGATAGAGGATAGGATAGAGGATAGAATAAGATAGAGGATAGGATAGGATAGAGGATATGATAGGATAGATGATCGGATAGAGGATAGGATAGGATAGAGGATAGGATAGGATAGAGGATCGGATAGAAGATAGGATAGGATAGAGGATAGGATAGGATAGAGGATAGGATAGGATAGTGGATCGGATAGAAGATAGGATAGGATAGAGGATAGGATAGGATAGAGGATAGTATATGATAGAGGATAGGATAGAATAGAGGATAGGATAGGATTGAGGATAGGATAGGATAGAGGATAGGATAGAGGATAGGATAGAGGATAGGATAGAGGATAGGATACAGGATAGGATAGAGGATTGGATAGGATAGAGGATCGGATAGAGGATAGGATAGGATAGAGGAAAGGATATAATAGAGGATAGGATAGGTAATTGGATAGGATAGCGGATAGGATAAGGTAGAGGATAGTATAGGATAGAGGATAGGATAGGATAGAGGATAAGATAGGATAAAGGATAGGATAGGATAGAGGATAGAATAGGATAGAGGATAGGATAGGATAGAGGATAGGATAGGATAGAGGATAGGATAGGATAGAGGATAGGATAGGATAGATTATAGGATAGAGGATAGGATAGGATAGAGGATAGGATAGAGGATAGGATAGGATAGAGGATAGGATAGAGGATAGGATAGAGGATAGGATAGGATAGAGGATAGGATAGGATAGAGGATTGGATAGGTAAATGGATAGGATAGAGTATAGAATAAGGTAGAGGATAGGATAGGATAGAGGATATAATAGGATAGAGGATAGGATAGGATAGAGGATAGGATAGGAAAGGGGATAGGATAGGATAGAGGATAGGATAGGATAGAGGATAGGATAGAGGATAGGATAGGATAGAGGATAGGATAGGATAGAGGATAGGATAGGATAGAGGATAGGATAGGACAGAGGATAGGATAGGATAGAGGATAGGATAGGATAGAGGATAGGATAGGATACAGGATAGGATAGGATAGATGATAGGATAGAGGATAGGATAGGGTAGAGGATAGGATAGGATAGAGGATAGGATGGGATAGAGGATAGTATATGATAGAGGATAGGATTGAGGATACGATAGAGGATAGGATAGAGGATAGGATAGGATAGAGGATAGGATTGAGGATAGGATAGAGGATAGGATAGAGGATAGGATAGAGGATAGGATAGGATAGAGGATAGGATAGGATAAAGGATAGGATAGGATAGGATAGAGGATAGGAAAGGATAGAGGATGGGATAGGATAGAGGATAGGATTGGATAGAGGAAAGTATAGGATAGAGGATAGGATAGGAAAGGGGATAGGATAGGATAGAGGATAGGATAGGATAGAGGATAGGATAGAGGATAGGATAGGATAGAGGATATGATAGGATAGAGGATAGGATAGGATAGAGGATAGGATAGGATAGAGGATAGGATAGGATAGAGGATAGGATAGGATAGAGGATAGGATAGGATAGAGGATAGGATAGGATACAGGATAGGATAGGATAGAGGATAGGATAGAGGATAGGATAGGATAGAGGATAGGATAGGATAGAGGATAGGATGGGATAGAGGATAGGATAGGATAGAGGATAGAATAGGATAGATGATAGGGTAGGATAGAGGATAGGATATTAAAGGGGATAGGATAGGATAGGATAGAGGATAGGATAGGATAGAGGATAGGATAGGATAGAGGATAGGATAGGATAGAGTATACGATAGAGGGTTGGATATGATAGAGGATAGGATTGAGGATACGATAGAGGATAGGATAGAGGATAGAATAAGATAGAGGATAGGATAGGATAGAGGATATGATAGGATAGATGATCGGATAGAGGATAGGATAGGATAGAGGATAGGATAGGATAGAGGATCGGATAGAAGATAGGATAGGATAGAGGATAGGATAGGATAGAGGATAGGATAGGATAGTGGATCGGATAGAAGATAGGATAGGATAGAGGATAGGATAGGATAGAGGATAGTATATGATAGAGGATAGGATAGAATAGAGGATAGGATAGGATTGAGGATAGGATAGGATAGAGGATAGGATAGAGGATAGGATAGAGGATAGGATAGAGGATAGGATACAGGATAGGATAGAGGATTGGATAGGATAGAGGATCGGATAGAGGATAGGATAGGATAGAGGAAAGGATATAATAGAGGATAGGATAGGTAATTGGATAGGATAGCGGATAGGATAAGGTAGAGGATAGTATAGGATAGAGGATAGGATAGGATAGAGGATAAGATAGGATAAAGGATAGGATAGGATAGAGGATAGAATAGGATAGAGGATAGGATAGGATAGAGGATAGGATAGGATAGAGGATAGCATAGGATAGAGGATAGGATAGGATAGATTATAGGATAGAGGATAGGATAGGATAGAGGATAGGATAGAGGATAGGATAGGATAGAGGATAGGATAGAGGATAGGATAGAGGATAGGATAGGATAGAGGATAGGATAGGATAGAGGATTGGATAGGTAAATGGATAGGATAGAGTATAGAATAAGGTAGAGGATAGGATAGGATAGAGGATATAATAGGATAGAGGATAGGATAGGATAGAGGATAGGATAGGAAAGGGGATAGGATAGGATAGAGGATAGGATAGGATAGAGGATAGGATAGAGGATAGGATAGGATAGAGGATAGGATAGGATAGAGGATAGGATAGGATAGAGGATAGGATAGGACAGAGGATAGGATAGGATAGAGGATAGGATAGGATAGAGGATAGGATAGGATAGAGGATAGGATAGGATACAGGATAGGATAGGATAGAGGATAGGATAGAGGATAGGATAGGATAGAGGATAGGATAGGATAGAGGATAGGATAGAGGATAGGATGGGATAGAGGATAGGATAGGATAGAGGATAGAATAGGATAGAGGATAGGTTAGGATAGAGGATAGGATAGGATAGAGGATATAATAGGATTGAGGAAAGGATAGGATAGAGGATAGGATAGGATAGAGGATAGGATAGGATAGAGTATACGATAGAGGATTGGATATGATAGAGGATAGGATTGAGGATACGATAGAGGATAGGATAGAGGATAGGATAGGATAGAGGATAGGATAGAGGATAGGATAGGATAGAGGATAGGATAGGATAGAGGATAGGATAGGATACAGGATAGGATAGGATAGAGGATAGGATAGAGGATAGGATAGAGGATAGGATAGGATAGAGGATAGGATAGAGGATAGGATGGGATAGAGGATAGGATAGGATAGAGGATAGAATAGGATAGAGGATAGGTTAGGATAGAGGATAGGATAGGACAGAGGATAGGATAGGATAGAGGATAGGATAGGATAGAGGATAGGATAGGATACAGGATAGGATAGGATAGATGATAGGATAGAGGATAGGATAGGATAGAGGATAGGATAGGATAGAGGATAGGATGGGATAGAGGATAGGATAGGATAGAGGATAGAATAGGATAAAGGATAGGGTAGGATAGAGGATAGGATAGGAAAGGGGATAGGATAGGATAGAGGATAGGATACGATAGAGGATAGGATAGGATAGAGGATAGGATAGAGGATAGGATAGGATAGAGGATAGGATAGGATAGAGGATAGGATAGGATACAGGATAGGATAGGATAGAGGATAGGATAGAGGATAGGATAGGATAGAGGATAGGATAGGATAGAGGATAGGATAGGATAGAGGATAGGATAGGATAGAGGATATAATAGGATTGAGGAAAGGATAGGATAGAGGATAGGATAGGATAGAGGATAGGATAGGATAGAGTACACGATAGAGGATTGGATATGATAGAGGATAGGATTGAGGATACGATAGAGGATAGGATAGAGGATAGGATAAGATAGAGGATAGGATAGGATAGAGGATATGATAGGATAGATGATCGGATAGAGGATAGGATAGGATAGAGGATAGGATTGGAAAGAGGGTAGGATAGGATAGAGGATAGGATAGGATAGAGGATAGGATAGGATAGGATAGAGGATAGGATAGGATAGAGGATAGGATAGGATAGAGGATAGAATAGGATAGAAGATAGGGTAGGATAGAGGATAGGATAGGAAAGGGGATAGGATAGGATAGAGGATAGGATAGGATAGAGGATAGGATAGGATAGAGGATAGGATAGAGGATAGGATAGGATAGAGGATAGGATAGGATAGAGGATAGGATAGGATACAGGATAGGATAGGATAGAGGATAGGATAGAGGATAGGATAGAGGATAGGATAGGATAGAGGATAGGATAGAGGATAGGATGGGATAGAGGATAGGATAGGATAGAGGATAGAATAGGATAGAGGATAGGTTAGGATAGAGGATAGGATAGGATAGAGGATAGGATAGGATAGAGGATAGGATAGGATAGAGGATAGGATAGGATAGAGGATAGGATAGGATAGAGGAAAGGGTAGGATAGAGGAGAGGATAGGATAGAGGATAGGATAGGATAGAGGATAGGATAGGATAGAGGATAGGATAGGATACAGGATAGGATAGGATAGAGGATAGGATAGAGGATAGGATAGAGGATAGGATAGGATAGAGGATAGGATAGGATAGAGGATAGGATGGGATAGAGGATAGGATAGGATACAGGATAGGATAGAGGATAGGATAGGATAGAGGATAGGATAGGATAGAGGATAGGATAGGATACAGGATAGGATAGGATAGAGGATAGGATAGAGGATAGGATAGGATAGAGGATAGGATAGGATAGAGGATAGGATAGGATAGAGGATAGGATAGGATAGAGGATATAATAGGATTGAGGAAAGGATAGGATAGAGGATAGGATAGGATAGAGGATAGGATAGGATAGAGGATAGGATAGGATAGAGTATACGATAGAGGATTGGATATGATAGAGGATAGGATTGAGGATACGATAGAGGATAGGATAGAGGATAGGATAAGATAGAGGATAGGATAGGATAGAGGATATGATAGGATAGATGATCGGATAGAGGATAGGATAGGATAGAGGATAGGATTGGAAAGAGGGTAGGATAGGATAGAGGATAGGATAGGATAGAGGATAGGATAGGATAGGATAGAGGATAGGATAGGATAGAGGATAGGATAGGATAGAGGATAGAATAGGATAGAAGATAAGGTAGGATAGAGGATAGGATAGGAAAGGGGATAGGATAGGATAGAGGATAGGATAGGATAGAGGATAGGATAGGATAGAGGATAGGATAGAGGATAGGATAGAGGATAGAGGATAGGATAGGATAGAGGATAGGATAGGATACAGGATAGGATAGGATAGAGGATAGGATAGAGGATAGGATAGAGGATAGGATAGGATAGAGGATAGGATAGAGGATAGGATGGGATAGAGGATAGGATAGGATAGAGGATAGAATAGGATAGAGGATAGGTTAGGATAGAGGATAGGTTAGGATAGAGGATAGGATAGGATAGAGGATAGGATAGGATAGAGGATAGGATAGGATAGAGGAAAGGGTAGGATAGAGGAGAGGATAGGATAGAGGATAGGATAGGATAGAGGATAGGATAGGATAGAGGATAGGATAGGATACAGGATAGGATAGGATAGAGGATAGGATAGAGGATAGGATAGAGGATAGGATAGGATAGAGGATAGGATAGGATAGAGGATAGGATGGGATAGAGGATAGGATAGGATACAGGATAGGATAGGATACAGGATAGGATAGGATAGAGGATAGGATAGAGGATAGGATAGAGGATAGGATGGGATAGAGGATAGGATAGGATAGAGGATAGAATAGGATAGAGGATAGGTTAGGATAGAGGATAGGATAGGATAGAGGATAGGATAGGATAGAGGATAGGATAGGATGGGATAGAGGATAGGATAGGATAGAGGATATAATAGGATTGAGGAAAGGATAGGATAGAGGATAGGATAGGATAGAGGATAGGATAGGATTCGAGGATCGGATAGAAGATAGGATAGGATAGAGGATAGGATAGGATAGAGGATAGAATAGGATAGAGGATAGGATAGGATAGAGGATAGGATAGGATAGAGGATAGTATATGATAGAGGAAAGGATTGAGGATACGATAGAGGATAGGATAGAGGATAGGATAGGATAGAGGATAGGATTGAGGATAGGATAGAGGATAGGATAGAGGATAGGATAGAGGATAGGATAGGATAGAGGATAGGATAGGATAAAGGATAGGATAGGATAGAGGATATAATAGGATAGATGATCGGATAGAGGATAGGATTGGAAAGAGGGTAGGATAGGATAGAGGATAGGATAGGATAGAGGATAGGATAGGATACAGGATAGGATAGGATAGAGGATAGGATAGAGGATAGGATAGGATAGAGGATAGGATAGAGGATAGGATGGGATAGAGGATAGGATAGGATAGAGGATAGAATAGGATAGAGGACAGGTTAGGATAGAGGATAGGATAGGATAGAGGATAGGATAGGATAGAGGATAGGATAGGATGGGATAGAGGATAGGATAGGATAGAGGATATAATAGGATTGAGGAAAGGATAGGATAGAGGATAGGATAGGATAGAGGATAGGATAGGATAGAGTATACGATAGAGGATTGGATATGATAGAGGAAAGGATTGAGGATACGATAGAGGATAGGATAGAGGATAGGATAAGATAGAGGATAGGATAGGATAGAGGATATGATAGGATAGATGATCGGATAGAGGATAGGATAGGATAGAGGATAGGATTGGAAAGAGGGTAGGATAGGATAGAGGATAGGATAGGATAGAGGATAGGATAGGATAGGATAGAGGATAGGATAGGATAGAGGATAGGATAGGATAGAGGATAGAATAGGATAGAGGATAGGATAGGATAGAGGATAGGATACGATAGAGGATAGGATAGGATAGAGGATAGGATAGAGGATAGGATAGGATAGAGGATAGGATAGGATAGAGGATAGGATAGGATACAGGATAGGATAGGATAGAGGATAGGATAGAGGATAGGATAGGATAGAGGATAGGATAGAGGATAGGATGGGATAGAGGATAGGATAGGATAGAGGATAGAATAGGATAGAGGATAGGATAGGATGGGATAGAGGATAGGATAGGATAGAGGATATAATAGGATTGAGGAAAGGATAGGATAGAGGATAGGATAGGATAGAGGATAGGATAGGATAGAGTATACGATAGAGGATTGGATATGATAGAGGATAGGATTGAGGATACGATAGAGGATAGGATAGAGGATAGGATAAGATAGAGGATAGGATAGGATAGAGGATATGATAGGATAGATGATCGGATAGAGGATAGGATAGGATAGAGGATAGGATTGGAAAGAGGGTAGGATAGGATAGAGGATAGGATAGGATAGAGGATAGGATAGGATAGAGGATAGAATAGGATAGAGGATAGGTTAGGATAGAGGATAGGATAGGATAGAGGATAGGATAGGATAGAGGATAGGATAGGATAGAGGATAGGATAGGATAGAGGATAGGATAGGATAGAGGATAGGATAGGATAGAGGAGAGGATAGGATAGAGGATAGGATAGGATAGAGGATAGGATAGGATAGAGGATAGGATAGGATACAGGATAGGATAGGATAGAGGATAGGATAGAGGATAGGATAGAGGATAGGATAGGATAGAGGATAGGATAGGATAGAGGATAGGATGGGATAGAGGATAGGATAGGATACAGGATAGGATAGGATACAGGATAGGATAGGATAGAGGATAGGATAGAGGATAGGATAGAGGATAGGATGGGATAGAGGATAGGATAGGATAGAGGATAGAATAGGATAGAGGATAGGTTAGGATAGAGGATAGGATAGGATAGAGGATAGGATAGGATAGAGGATAGGATAGGATGGGATAGAGGATAGGATAGGATAGAGGATATAATAGGATTGAGGAAAGGATAGGATAGAGGATAGGATAGGATAGAGGATAGGATAGGATAGAGGATCGGATAGAAGATAGGATAGGATAGAGGATAGGATAGGATAGAGGATAGAATAGGATAGAGGATAGGATAGGATAGAGGATAGGATAGGATAGAGGATAGTATATGATAGAGGAAAGGATTGAGGATACGATAGAGGATAGGATAGAGGATAGGATAGGATAGAGGATAGGATTGAGGATAGGATAGAGGATAGGATAGAGGATAGGATAGAGGATAGGATAGGATAGAGGATAGGATAGGATAAAGGATAGGATAGGATAGAGGATATGATAGGATAGATGTCGGATAGAGGATAGGATTGGAAAGAGGGCAGGATAGGATAGAGGATAGGATAGGATAGAGGATAGGATAGGATACAGGATAGGATAGGATAGAGGATAGGATAGAGGATAGGATAGGATAGAGGATAGGATAGAGGATAGGATGGGATAGAGGATAGGATAGGATAGAGGATAGAATAGGATAGAGGATAGGTTAGGATAGAGGATAGGATAGGATAGAGGATAGGATAGGATAGAGGATAGGATAGGATGGGATAGAGGATAGGATAGGATAGAGGATATAATAGGATTGAGGAAAGGATAGGATAGAGGATAGGATAGGATAGAGGATAGGATAGGATAGAGTATACGATAGAGGATTGGATATGATAGAGGAAAGGATTGAGGATACGATAGAGGATAGGATAGAGGATAGGATAAGATAGAGGATAGGATAGGATAGAGGATATGATAGGATAGATGATCGGATAGAGGATAGGATAGGATAGAGGATAGGATTGGAAAGAGGGTAGGATAGGATAGAGGATAGGATAGGATAGAGGATAGGATAGGATAGGATAGGATAGAGGATAGGATAGGATAGAGGATAGAATAGGATAGAGGATAGGATAGGATAGATGATAGGATAGAGGATAGGATAGGATAGAGGATAGGATAGGATAGAGGATAGGATGGGATAGAGGATAGGATAGGATAGAGGATAGAATAGGATAGAGGATAGGGTAGGATAGAGGATAGGATAGGAAAGGGGATAGGATAGGATAGGGGATAGGATAGGATAGAGGATAGGATAGGATAGAGGATAGGATAGAGGATAGGATAGGATAGAGGATAGGATAGGATAGAGGATAGGATAGGATACAGGATAGGATAGGATAGAGGATAGGATAGAGGATAGGATAGGATAGAGGATAGGATAGAGGATAGGATGGGATAGAGGATAGGATAGGATAGAGGATAGAATAGGATAGAGGATAGGTTAGGATAGAGGATAGGATAGGATAGAGGATAGGATAGAGGATAGGATAGGATAGAGGATAGGATAGGATAGAGGATAGGATGGGATAGAGGATAGGATAGGATAGAGGATAGAATAGGATAGAGGATAGGGTAGGATAGAGGATAGGATAGGAAAGGGGATAGGATAGGATAGAGGATAGGATAGGATAGAGGATAGAATAGGATAGAGGATAGGATAGGATAGAGGATAGGATAGGATAGAGGATCGGATAGAAGATAGGATAGGATAGAGGATAGGATAGGATAGAGGATAGTATATGATAGAGGATAGGATAGAATAGAGGATAGGATAGGATTTAGGATAGGATAGGATAGAGGATAGGATTGAGGATAGGATAGAGGATAGGATAGAGGATAGGATAGGATAGAGGATCGGATAGAGGATAGGATAGGATAGAGGAAAGGATATAATAGAGGATAGGATAGGTAATTGGATAGGATAGAGGATAGGGTAAGGTAGAGGATAGTATAGGATAGAGGATAGGATAGGATAAAGGATATAATAGGATAGAGGATAGGATAGGATAGAGGATAGGATAGGATAGAGGATAGGATAGGATAGAGGATAGGATAGGATAGAGGATAGGATAGGATAGGATAGAGGATAGGATAGGATAGAGGATAGGATGGGATAGAGGATAGGATAGGATAGAGGATAGAATAGGATAGAGGATAAGGTAGGATAGAGGATAGGATAGGATAGAGGATAGGATAGGATAGAGGATAGGATAGGATGGGATAGAGGATAGGATAGGATAGAGGATATAATAGGATTGAGGAAAGGATAGGATAGAGGATAGGATAGGATAGAGGATAGGATAGGATAGAGTATACGATAGAGGATAGGATAGAGGATAGGATAAGATAGAGGATAGGATAGGATAGAGGATATGATAGGATAGAGGATATGATAGGATAGATGATCGGATAGAGTATAGAATAAGGTAGAGGATAGGATAGGATAGAGGATATAATAGGATAGAGGATAGGATAGGATAGAGGATAGGATAGGAAAGGGGATAGGATAGGATAGAGGATAGGATAGGATAGAGGATAGCATAGAGGATAGGATAGGATAGAGGATAGGATAGGATAGAGGATAGGATATGATAGAGGATAGGATAGGATAGAGGATAGGATAGAGGATAGGATAGGATAGAGGATAGGATAGGATAGAGGATAGGATAGGATAGTGGATAGGATAGGATAGAGGATAGGATAGAGGATAGGATAGAGGATAGGATAGGATAGAGTATAGGATAGGATAGAGGATAGGGTAGGATACATGATAGGATAGGATAGAGGATAGGATAGAGGATAGGATAGGATAGAGGATAGGATAGGATAGAGGATAGGATGGGATAGAGGATAGGATAGGATAGAGGATAGAATAGGATAGAGGATAGGGTAGGATAGAGGATAGGATAGGATAGAGGATAGGATGGGATAGAGGATAGGATAGGATAGAGGATATAATAGGATTGAGGAAAGGATAGGATAGAGGATAGGATAGGATAGAGGATAGGATAGGATAGAGTATACGATAGAGGATAGGATAGAGGATAGGATAAGATAGAGGATAGGATAGGATAGAGGATATGATAGGATAGAGGATATGATAGGGTAGATGATCGGATAGAGTATAGAATAAGGTAGAGGATAGGATAGGATAGAGGATATAATAGGATAGAGGATAGGATAGGATAGAGGATAGGATAGGAAAGGGGATAGGATAGGATAGAGGATAGGATAGGATAGAGGATAGCATAGAGGATAGGATAGGATAGAGGATAGGATAGGATAGAGGATAGGATATGATAGAGGATAGGATAGGATAGAGGATAGGATAGAGGATAGGATAGGATAGAGGATAGGATAGGATAGAGTATAGGATAGGATAGAGGATAGGGTAGGATACATGATAGGATAGGATAGAGGATAGGATAGAGGATAGGATAGGATAGAGGATAGGATAGGATAGAGGATAGGATGGGATAGAGGATAGGATAGGATAGAGGATAGAATAGGATAGAGGATAGGGTAGGATAGAGGATAGGATAGGATAGAGGATAGGATAGGATAGAGGATAGGATAGGATGGGATAGAGGATAGGATAGGATAGAGGATATAATAGGATTGAGGAAAGGATAGGATAGAGGATAGGATAGGATAGAGGATAGGATAGAGTATACGATAGAGGATTGGATATGATAGAGGATAGGATTGAGGATACGATAGAGGATAGGATAGA
Organism: Halictus rubicundus; assembly: GCF_050948215.1. Lineage (NCBI taxonomy): Eukaryota > Metazoa > Arthropoda > Insecta > Hymenoptera > Halictidae > Halictus > Halictus rubicundus. Next base: position 520,615 of record NW_027488717.1, on the reverse strand, counting down.
GGATAGGATAAGATAGAGGATAGGATAGGATAGAGGATATGATAGGATAGATGATCGGATAGAGGATAGGATAGGATAGAGGATAGGAGTGGAAAGAGGGTAGGATAGGATAGAGGATAGGATAGGATAGAGGATAGGATAGGATAGAGGATAGGAAAGGATACAGGATAGGGTAGGGGATTGGATAGGGAATAGGACAGGATACGATAGAGGATAGCATAGGATAGAGGATAGGATAGGATAGAGAATAGGATAGGAAAGAGGATAGGATAGTATAGAGGATAGGATAGGACTGACGATGGGATAGCATTGAGGATAGGATAGGATAGAGGATAGGATAGAGGATTGGATAGGATAGAGGACAGGATACGATAGAGGATAGGATAGGATAGAGGATAGGATAGGATGGAGGATAGGATAGGATAGAGGATAGGATAGGATAGAGGATAGGATAGCATAGAGGATAGGATAGGATAGAGGATAGGATATTACAGAGGATAGGATAGAGTATAGGATAGAGGATAGGATAGGACAGAGGATAGGATAGAGTATAGGATAGAGGATGCAGGATAGGATAGGATAGAGGGTAGGATAGTATAGGATATAGGATAGGATACAGAATAGGAAAGGATATAGGATAGAGAATAGGATATGATATAGGATAGAGAATAGGATAGGATATGAGATATTATAGGATAGAGGATAGGATAGGATATTGAATACGATAGGATTGAGGATAGGATAGGATGGAGGATAGGATAGGACAGAGGATAGGATGGGGGATAGGATAGGATAGAGGATAGGATAGGATAGAGGATAGGAGAGGGTTGAGGATAGGATAGAGGATAGGGTAGGATAGAGGATATGATAGGATAGAGGATAGGATAGGATAGAGGATAGGATATCATACAGTATAGGATAGAGGATGGAGGATAGGATAGGATAGAGGATAAGATAGGATAGAGTGTAGGATAGGAAAGAGGATAGGATAGTATAGAGGATAGGATAGGACTGAGGATGGGATAGGATTGAGGATAGGATAGGATAGAGGATAGGATAGAGGATTGGATAGGATAGAGGACAGGATACGATAGAGGATAGGATAGGATAGAGGATAGGATAGGATAGAGGATAGGATAGGATAGGATAGAGGATAGGATAGGATAGAGGATAGGATAGGAGAGAGGATAGGATAGGATAGAGGTTAGGATAGGATAGAGGATAGGATAGAGGATTGGATAGGATATAGGACAGGGTACGATAGATGATAGGATAGGATAGAGGATAGGATAGAGGATAGGATAGGATAGAGGATAGGAAAGGATACAGAATAGGGTAGGGGATTGGATAGGATAGAGGACAGGATACGATAGAGGATAGGATAGGATAGAGGATAGGGTAGGATAGAGAATAGGATAGGAAAGAGGATAGGATAGGATAGAGGATAGGATATTATTGCGGATGGGATAGGATTGAGGATAGGATAGGATAGAGGATAGGATAGAGGATTGGATAGGATAGAGGACAGGATACGATAGAGGATACGATAGGATAGAGGATAGGGTAGAATAGAGGATATTATAGGATAGAGGATAGGATACAATAGAGTATAGGATAGAGTATAGGATAGAGGATGGAGGATAGGATAGGATAGAGGATAGGATAGGATGGATGATAGGATATGATAGAGGATAGGATAGGATAGAGGATAGGATATGATAGAGGAAAGGATAGGATAGAGTATAGGATAGGATAGAGGATAGGATAGCGGATAGGATAGAGGAAAGGATAGGATAGAGGATAGGATAGGATAGAGGATACGATATGATACAGGATAGGGTAGGATGGAGGATAGGATAGGATAGAGGATAGGATGGGATAGACGATAGAGGATGCGATGCATGATAGGATATGATAGAGGATAGGATAGGATGGAGGACAGGATAGGATAGAGGATAGGATAGGATAGAGGATAGGATAGGATAGAGGATAGGATAGGATAGAGGAAAGGGTAGAGGATAGGATAGGATAGAGGATAGGATAGGATAGAGGATAGGAGAGGATACGATAGAGGATAGTATAGATGATAGGATAGGTTAGAGGATCTGATAGAGGATAGGATAGGATAGAGGATAGGATAGGATAGGATAGAGGATAGGATAGGATAGGATAGAGGATAGGATAGGATAGAGGATAGGATAGGATAGAGGATAGGATAGGATAGAGGATAGGATAGGATAGAGGATTGGATATGATAGAGGATAGGATAGAGGATAAAATAGGATAGATGATATTATAGGATAGAGGATAGGATATGATAGAGTAAACGATATTATAGAGGATAGGATAGAGGATAGGATAGGATCGAGGATAGGATAGAGGATAGGATAGAGGATAGGATAGGATAGGGGATAGGATAGGATAGAGGATCGGATAGAGGATAGGATAGGATAGAGGATAGGATAGGATAGAGGATAGGATAGGATAGAGGATAGGATAGGATAGAGGATAGGATAGGATACGATAGAGGATAGTATAGATGATAGGATAGGTTAGAGGATCTGATAGAGGATAGGATAGGATAGAGGATAGGATTGGATAGAGGATAGGATTGGATAGAGGATAGGATAGAGGATAGGATAGAGGATAGGATAGAGGATAGGATAGGATAGAGGATAGGATAGGATAGAGGATAGGATAGGATAGAGGGTAGAGGATAGGATAGGATAGAGGATAGGATAGGATAGAGAATAGGATAGGATAGAGGATAAGATAGGATAGTGTGTAGGAAAGTATTGATGATAGGATGTGTGAGAGGATATTATAGTATAGAGTATATGATAGGATACAGAATAGGATAGGATATAGGATAGAGAATAGGATAGGATATAGGATAGAGAATAGGATAGGATATAGGATAGGATAGGATAGAGGATAGGACAGGATAGAAGATAGGATAGGATAGAGGATAGGATATCATACAGTATAGGATAGAGGATGGAGGATAGGATAGGATAGAGGATAAGATAGGATAGAGCGTAGGAAAGTATTCATGATAGGATATGTGAGAGGATAGGATAGTATAGAGTTTAGGATTGGATAGAGAATAGGATAGGATATAGGATAGAGAATAGCATAGGATATAGGATAGAGAATAGGATAGGATATCGGATATTATAGGATCGAGGATAGGATAGGATAGAGGATAGGATAGGATAGAGGGTAGGATAGCATAGATGATAGGATAGGATAGAGGATAGGATGGAGGATAGGATAGGATAGAGGATAGTATAGGATAGAGCTTAGGATAGGATAGAGGATAGGATAGGATAGAGGATAGGATAGGATAGAGGATATGATAGGATAAAGGATAGGATAGGATAGAGGATTGGATATGATAGAGGATAGGATAGAGGATAAAATAGGATAGATGATATTATAGGATAGAGGATAGGATATGATAGAGTAAACGATATTATAGAGGATAGGATAGAGGATAGGATAGGATCGAGGATAGGATAGAGGATAGGATAGAGGATAGGATAGGATAGGGGATAGGATAGGATAGAGTATCGGATAGAGGATAGGATAGGATAGAGGATAGGATAGGATAGAGGATAGGATAGGATAGAGGATAGGATAGGATAGAGGATAGGATAGGATAGAGGATAGGATAGGATACGATAGAGGATAGTATAGATGATAGGATAGGTTAGAGGATCTGATAGAGGATAGGATAGGATAGAGGATAGGATTGGATAGAGGATAGGATTGGATAGAGGATAGGATAGAGGATAGGATAGAGGATAGGATAGAGGATAGGATAGGATAGAGGATAGGATAGGATAGAGGATAGGATAGGATAGAGGGTAGAGGATAGGATAGGATAGAGGATAGGATAGGATAGAGAATAGGATAGGATAGAGGATAAGATAGGATAGTGTGTAGGAAAGTATTGATGATAGGATGTGTGAGAGGATATTATAGTATAGAGTATATGATAGGATACAGAATAGGATAGGATATAGGATAGAGAATAGGATAGGATATAGGATAGAGAATAGGATAGGATATAGGATAGGATAGGATAGAGGATAGGACAGGATAGAAGATAGGATAGGATAGAGGATAGGATATCATACAGTATAGGATAGAGGATGGAGGATAGGATAGGATAGAGGATAAGATAGGATAGAGCGTAGGAAAGTATTCATGATAGGATATGTGAGAGGATAGGATAGTATAGAGTTTAGGATTGGATAGAGAATAGGATAGGATATAGGATAGAGAATAGCATAGGATATAGGATAGAGAATAGGATAGGATATAGGATATTATAGGATCGAGGATAGGATAGGATTGAGGATAGGATAGGATAGAGGGTAGGATAGCATAGATGATAGGATAGGATAGAGGATAGGATGGAGGATAGGATAGGATAGAGGATAGTATAGGATAGAGCTTAGGATAGGATAGAGGATAGGATAGGATAGAGGATAGGATAGGATAGAGGATATGATAGGATAAAGGATAGGATAGGATAGAGGATAGGATAGGGTAGAGGATAGGATAGTATAGAGGATATAATAGGATTGAGGAAAGGATAGGATAGAGGATAGGATAGGATAGAGGATAGGATAGGATAGAGGATAGGATAGGATAGAGGATAGGATAGGATAGGATTGAGGATAGGATGGGATAGAGGATAGGATAGAATAGAGAATAGGATAGATTATATGATATAGGATGGAGGATAGGATAGGATTGAGGATAGGATAGGATAGAGGATAGGATAGAATAGAGGATATTATAGGATAGAGGATAGGATACAATAGAGTATAGGATAGAGTATAGGATAGAGGATAGAGGATAGGATAGGATAGAGGATAGGATAGGATGGATGATAGGATATGATAGAGGATAGGATAGGATAGAGGATAGGATAGGATAGAGGAAAGGATAGGATAGAGGATAGGATAGGATAGAGGATAGGATAGAGGAAAGGATAGGATAGAGGATAGGATAGGATAGAGGATAGGATAGGATAGAGGAAAGGATAGAGGATGGGATAAGATAGAGGATAGGATAGGATATAGGATAGGATAGGATAGAGGATAGGATAGGATAGAGGATAGGATAGGATAGAGGATAGGATAGGATAGAGGATAGGATAGGATAGAGGAAAGGATAGGATAGAGGATAGGATAGGATGGATAATAGGATATTATAGAGGATAGGATAGGATAGAGGAGAGGATGGGATAGAGGATAGGATAGGATAGAGGATAGGATAGGATAGAGTATAGGATAGGGGATGGAGGATAGGATAGAAAATAGGATAAGATATAGGATAGATAATAGGATAGGATATAAGATATTATAGGATAGAGGATAGGATAGGATAGAAGATACGATATGATAGAGGATAGGGTAGGATGGAGGATAGGATAGGATAGAGGATAGGATAGGATAGAGGATAGGATAGGATAGAGGATAGGATAGGATAGAGGATAGGATATGATAGAGGAAAGGATAGGATAGAGGATAGGATAGGATACAGGATAGGATAGAGGAAAAGATAGGATACAGGATAGGATAGGATAGAGGATAGGATAGGACAGAGGATAGGATAGAGTATAGGATAGAGGATGCAGGATAGGATAGGATAGAGGATAGGATAGTATAGAGTATAGGATAGGATACAGAGTAGGATAGGATATAGGATAAGATAGGATAGAGGATAGGATAGGATAGAGGAAAGGATAGGATAGAGGATAGGATAGGATAGAGGATAGGATAGGACAGAGGATAGGATAGAGTATAGGATAGAGGATGCAGGATAGGATAGGATAGAGGATAGGATAGTATAGAGTATAGGATAGGATACAGAATAGGATAGGATATAGGATAGAGAATAATATATGATATAGGATAAAGAATAGGATAGGATATTATAGGATATTATAGGATAGAGGATAGGATAGGATAGAGGATAGGATAGGATGGATGATAGGATATGATAGAGGATAGGATAGGTTAGGATAGAGGATAGGATAATATAGAGGATAGGATAGGATAGAGGATAGGATAGGATAGAGGATAGGATAGGATAGAGGATAGGATAGGATAGAGGAAAGGATAGGATAGAGGATAGGATAGGATACAGGATAGGATAGAGGAAAGGATAGGATACAGGATAGGATAGGATAGAGGATAGGATAGGACAGAGGATAGGATAGAGTATAGGATAGAGGATGCAGGATAGGATAGGATAGAGGATAGGATAGTATAGAGTATAGGATAGGATAGAGGATAGGATAGGATAGAGGATAGGATAGGATAGAGGATAGGATAGGATAGAGGATAGGATAGGATAGAGGATAGGATAGGATAGAGGATAGGATAGGATAGAGGATAGGATAGGATAGAGGATAGGATAGGATAGAGGATAGGATAGGATAGAGGATAGGATAGGATAGAGGATAGGATAGGATAGAGGATAGGATAGGATAGAGGATAGGATAGGATAGAGGAAAGGATAGGATAGATGATAGGATAGGATAGAGGATAGGATAGAGGATAGGATAGAGGAAAGGATAGGATAGAGGATAGGATAGGATAGAGGATAGGATAGGACAGAGGATAGGATAGAGTATAGGATAGAGAATGCAGGATAGGATAGGATAGAGGATAGGATAGTATAGAGTATAGGATAGGATACAGAATAGGATAGGATAGGATAGAGGATAGGATAGGATAGAGGAAAGGATAGGATAGAGGATAGGATAGGATAGAGGATAGGATAGGATAGAGGATACGATATGATACAGGATAGAGTAGGATGGAGGATAGGATAGGATAGAGGATAGGATGGGATAGACGATAGAGGATGCGATGCATGATAGGATATGATAGAGGATAGGATAGGATGGAGGACAGGATAGGATAGAGGATAGGATAGGATAGGATTGAGGATAGGATGGGATAGAGGATAGGATAGAATAGAGAATAGGATAGATTATATGATATAGGATGGAGGATAGGATAGGATTGAGGATAGGATAGGATAGAGGATAGGATAGAATAGAGGATATTATAGGATAGAGGATAGGATACAATAGAGTATAGGATAGAGTATAGGATAGAGGATAGAGGATAGGATAGGATAGAGGATAGGATAGGATGGATGATAGGATATGATAGAGGATAGGATAGGATAGAGGATAGGATAGGATAGAGGAAAGGATAGGATAGAGGATAGGATAGGATAGAGGATAGGATAGAGGAAAGGATAGGATAGAGGATAGGATAGGATAGAGGATAGGATAGGATAGAGGAAAGGATAGAGGATGGGATAAGATAGAGGATAGGATAGGATATAGGATAGGATAGGATAGAGGATAGGATAGGATAGAGGATAGGATAGGATAGAGGATAGGATAGGATAGAGGATAGGATAGGATAGAGGAAAGGATAGGATAGAGGATAGGATAGGATAGAGGATAGGATAGAGGAAAGGATAGGATAGAGGATAGGATAGGATAGAGGATAGGATAGGACAGAGGATAGGATAGAGTATAGGATAGAGGATGCAGGATAGGATAGGATAGAGGATAGGATAGGATAGAGGATAGGATAGGACAGAGGATAGGATAGAGTATAGGATAGAGGATGCAGGATAGGATAGGATAGAGGATAGGATAGAGTATAGGATAGGATACAGAATAGGATAGGATATAGGATAGAGAATAATATATGATATAGGATAGAGAATAGGATAGGATATAGGATATTATAGGATAGAGGATAGGATAGGATAGAGGATAGGATAGGATGGATGATAGGATATGATAGAGGATAGGATAGGTTAGGATAGAGGATAGGATAGGATAGACGATAGAGGATAGGATGGATAATAGGATATTATAGAGGATAGGATAGGATAGAGGAGAGGATGGGATAGAGGATAGGATAGAATAGAGGATAGGATAGGATAGAGTATAGGATAGGGGATGGAGGATAGGATAGAAAATAGGATAAGATATAGGATAGATAATAGGATAGGATATAAGATATTATAGGATAGAGGATAGGATAGGATAGAAGATACGATATGATAGAGGATAGGGTAGGATGGAGGATAGGATAGGATAGAGGATAGGATAGGATAGAGGATAGGATAGGATAGAGGATAGGATAGGATAGAGGATAGGATATGATAGAGGAAAGGATAGGATAGAGGATAGGATAGGATACAGGATAGGATAGAGGAAAAGATAGGATACAGGATAGGATAGGATAGAGGATAGGATAGGACAGAGGATAGGATAGAGTATAGGATAGAGGATGCAGGATAGGATAGGATAGAGGATAGGATAGTATAGAGTATAGGATAGGATACAGAGTAGGATAGGATATAGGATTGGATAGGATAGAGGATAGGATAGGATAGAGGAAAGGATAGGATAGAGGATAGGATAGGATAGAGGATAGGATAGGACAGAGGATAGGATAGAGTATAGGATAGAGGATGCAGGATAGGATAGGATAGAGGATAGGATAGTATAGAGTATAGGATAGGATACAGAGTAGGATAGGATATAGGATACGATATGATAGAGGATAGGGTAGGATGGAGGATAGGATAGGATAGAGGATAGGATAGGATAGAGGATAGGATAGGATAGAGGATAGGATAGGATAGAGGATAGGATAGGATAGAGGAAAGGATAGGATAGAGGATAGGATAGGATACAGGATAGGATAGAGGAAAGGATAGGATGCAGGATAGGATAGGATAGAGGATAGGATAGGACAGAGGATAGGATAGAGTATAGGATAGAGGATGCAGGATAGGATAGGATAGAGGATAGGATAGTATAGAGTATAGGATAGGATACAGAATAGGATAGGATATAGGATAGGATAGAGGAAAGGATAGGATGCAGGATAGGATAGGATAGAGGATAGGATAGGACAGAGGATAGGATAGAGTATAGGATAGAGGATGCAGGATAGGATAGGATAGAGGATAGGATAGTATAGAGTATAGGATAGGATACAGAATAGGATAGGATATAGGATAGGATAGGATAGAGGATAGGATAGGATAGAGGAAAGGATAGGATAGAGGATAGGATAGGATAGAGGATAGGATAGAGGAAAGGATAGGATAGGGGATAGGATAGGATAGAGGATAGGATAGGACAGAGGATAGGATAGAGTATAGGATAGAGGATGCAGGATAGGATAGGATAGAGGATAGGATAGTATAGAGTATTGGATAGGATACAGAATAGGATAGGATATAGGATAGGATAGGATAGAGGATAGGATGGGATAGACGATAGAGGATGCGATGCATGATAGGATAGGATAGAGGATAGGATAGGATAGAGGATAGGATAGGATAGAGGATAGGATAGGATAGAGGATAGGATAGGATAGAGGATAGGATAGGATAGAGGATAGGATAGGATAGAGGATAGGATAGGATAGAGGATACGATAGGATAGTGGAAAGGATAGAGGATGGGATAGGATAGAGGATAGGATAGGATAGAGGATAGGATAGGATAGAAGATAGGATAGGACAGAGGATAAGATAGGTTAGAGGATAGGATAGTATAGAGGGTAGTATAGGATAGAGGATAGGATAGGATAGAGGATAGGATGGGATAGACGATAGAGGATGCGATGCATGATAGGATATTATAGAGGATAGGATAGGATAGAGGATAGGATAGGATAGAGGATAGGATAGGATAGAGGATAGGATAGGATAGAGGATAGGATAGGATAGAGGAAAGGATAGGATAGAGGATAGGATAGGATAGAGGATAGGATAGAGGAAAGGATAGGATAGGGGATAGGATAGGATAGAGGATAGGATAGGACAGAGGATAGGATAGAGTATAGGATAGAGGATGCAGGATAGGATAGGATAGAGGATAGGATAGTATAGAGTATAGGATAGGATACAGAATAGGATAGGATATAGGATAGGATAGGATAGAGGATAGGATAGGATAGAGGAAAGGATAGGATAGAGGATAGGATAGGATAGAGGATAGGATAGGATGGATGATAGGATATGATAGAGGATAGGATAGGTTAGGATAGAGGATAGGATAGGATAGACGATAGAGGATAGGATGGATAATAGGATATTATAGAGGATAGGATAGGATAGAGGAGAGGATGGGATAGAGGATAGGATAGGATAGAGGATAGGATAGGATAGAGTATAGGATAGGGGATGGAGGATAGGATAGGATAGAGGATAAGATAGGATAGAGGATAGGATAGGATGGATGATAGGATATGACAGAGGATAGGATAGTACAGAGTATATGATTGGATAGAAAATAGGATAAGATATAGGATAGATAATAGGATAGGATATAGGATATTATAGGATAGAGGATAGGATAGGATAGAGGATACGATATGATAGAGGATAGGGTAGGATGGAGGATAGGATAGGATAGAGGATAGGATGGGATAGACGATAGAGGATGCGATGCATGATAGGATATGATAGAGGATAGGATAGGATGGAGGACAGGATAGGATAGAGGATAGGATAGGATAGAGGATAGGATAGGATAGAGGATAGGATAGGATAGAGGAAAGGATAGAGGATGGGATAGGATAGAGGATAGGATAGGATAGAGGATAGGATAGGATAGAAGATAGGATAGGACAGAGGATAAGATAGGTTAGAGGATAGGATAGTATAGAGGGTAGTATAGGATAGAGGATAGGATAGGATAGAGGATAGGATGGGATAGACGATAGAGGATGCGATGCATGATAGGATAGGATAGAGGATAGGATAGGATAGAGGATAGGATAGGATAGATGATAGGATAGGATAGAGGATAGGATAGGATAGAGGATAGGATAGGATAGAGGATAGGATAGGATAGAGGAAAGGATAGGATAGAGGATAGGATAGGATAGAGGATAGGATAGAGGAAAGGATAGGATAGGGGATAGGATAGGATAGAGGATAGGATAGGACAGAGGATAGGATAGAGTATAGGATAGAGGATGCAGGATAGGATAGGATAGAGGATAGGATAGTATAGAGTATAGGATAGGATACAGAATAGGATAGGATATAGGATAGGATAGGATAGAGGATAGGATAGGATAGAGGAAAGGATAGGATAGAGGATAGGATAGGATAGAGGATAGGATAGGATGGATGATAGGATATGATAGAGGATAGGATAGGTTAGCATAGAGGATAGGATAGGATAGAGGATAGGATAGGATAGAGGATACGATATGATACAGGATAGGGTAGGATGGAGGATAGGATAGGATAGAGGATAGGATGGGATAGACGATAGAGAATGCGATGCATGATAGGATATGATAGAGGATAGGATAGGATGGAGGACAGGATAGGATAGAGGATAGGATAGGATAGAGGATAGGATAGGATAGAGGATAGGATAGGATAGAGGAAAGGATAGAGGATGGGATAGGATAGAGGATAGGATAGGATAGAGGATAGGATAGGATAGAAGATAGGATAGGACAGAGGATAAGATAGGTTAGAGGATAGGATAGTATAGAGGGTAGTATAGGATAGAGGATAGGATAGGATAGAGGATAGGATGGGATAGACGATAGAGGATGCGATGCATGATAGGATAGGATAGAGGATAGGATAGGATAGAGGATAGGATAGGATAGAGGATAGGATAGGATAGAGGATAGGATAGGATAGAGGATAGGATAGGATAGAGGAAAGGATAGGATAGAGGATAGGATAGGATAGAGGATAGGATAGAGGAAAGGATAGGATAGGGGATAGGATAGGATAGAGGATAGGATAGGACAGAGGATAGGATAGAGTATAGGATAGAGGATGCAGGATAGGATAGGATAGAGGATAGGATAGTATAGAGTATAGGATAGGATACAGAATAGGATAGGATATAGGATAGGATAGGATAGAGGATAGGATAGGATAGAGGAAAGGATAGGATAGAGGATAGGATAGGATAGAGGATACGATAGGATGGATGATAGGATATGATAGAGGATAGGATAGGTTAGGATAGAGGATAGGATACAGAGTAGGATAGGATATAGGATACGATATGATAGAGGATAGGGTAGGATGGAGGATAGGATAGGATAGAGGATAGGATAGGATAGAGGATAGGATAGGATAGAGGATAGGATAGGATAGAGGATAGGATAGGATAGAGGAAAGGATAGGATAGAGGATAGGATAGGATACAGGATAGGATAGAGGAAAGGATAGGATGCAGGATAGGATAGGATAGAGGATAGGATAGGACAGAGGATAGGATAGAGTATAGGATAGAGGATGCAGGATAGGATAGGATAGAGGATAGGATAGTATAGAGTATAGGATAGGATACAGAATAGGATAGGATATAGGATAGGATAGAGGAAAGGATAGGATGCAGGATAGGATAGGATAGAGGATAGGATAGGATAGAGGATAGGATAGAGGATAGGATAGAGGATAGGATAGGATAGAGGATAGGACAGGGGATAGGATAGGATAGAGGATCGGATAGAGGATAGGATAGGATAGAGGATCGGATAGAGGATAGGATAGGATAGAGGAAAGGATATAATAGAGGATAGGATAGGTAATTGGATAGGATAGAGGATAGGATAAGGTAGAGGATAGTATAGGATAGAGGATGGGATAGGATAGAGGATAGGATAGGATAAAGGATAGGATAGGATAGAGGATAGGATAGGATAGAGGATAGGATAGGATACAGGATAGGATAGAGGATCGGATAGAGGATAGGATAGGATAGAGGATAGGATAGAGGATAGGATAAGATAGAGGATCGGATAAAGGATAGGATAGGATAGAGGATAGGATATAATAGAGGATAGGATAGGTAATTGGATAGGATAGAGGATAGGATAAGGTAGAGGATAGTATAGGATAGAGGATGGGATAGGATAGAGGATAGGATAGGATAAAGGATAGGATAGGATAGAGGATAGGATAGGATAGAGGATAGGATAGGATAGAGGATAGGATAGGATAGAGGAAAGGATAGGATAGAGGATAGGATAGGATAGAGGAAAGGATAGGATAGAGGATAGGATAGGATAGAGGATAGGATAGGACAGAGGATAGGATAGAGTATAGGATAGAGGATGCAGGATAGGATAGGATAGAGGATAGGATAGTATAGAGTATAGGATAGAGGAAAGGATAGGATAGAGGATAGGATAGGATAGAGGATAGGATAGGACAGAGGATAGGATAGAGTATAGGATAGAGGATGCAGGATAGGATAGGATAGAGGATAGGATAGTATAGAGTATAGGATAGGATACAGAATAGGATAGGATATAGGATAGGATAGGATAGAGGATAGGATAGGATAGAGGAAAGGATAGGATAGAGGATAGGATAGGATAGAGAATAGGATAGGACAGAGGATAGGATAGAGTATAGGATAGAGGATGCAGGATAGGATAGGATAGAGGATAGGATAGTATAGAGTATAGGATAGGATACAGAATAGGATAGGATATAGGATAGAGAATAATATATGATATAGGATAGAGAATAGGATAGGATATAGGATATTATAGGATAGAGGATAGGATAGGATAGAGGATAGGATAGGATGGATGATAGGATATGATAGAGGATAGGATAGGTTAGGATAGAGGATAGGATAGGATAGACGATAGAGGATAGGATGGATAATAGGATATTATAGAGGATAGGATAGGATAGAGGAGAGGATGGGATAGAGGATAGGATAGGATAGAGTATAGGATAGGGGATGGAGGATAGGATAGAAAATAGGATAAGATATAGGATAGATAATAGGATAGGATATAGGATATTATACGATAGAGGATAGGATAGGATAGAGGATACGATATGATAGAGGATAGGGTAGGATGGAGGATAGGATAGGATAGAGGATAGGATAGGATAGTTGATACGATATGATAGAGGATAGGATAGGATAGAGGGTAGTATAGGATAGAGGATACGATATGATAGAGGATAGGGTAGGATGGAAGATAGGATAGGATAGAGGATAGGATAGGATAGAGGATACGATATGATACAGGATAGGGTAGGATTGAGGATAGGATAGGATAGAGGATAGGATGGGATAGACGATAGAGGATGCGATGCATGATAGGATAGGATAGAGGATAGGATAGGATAGAGGATAGGATAGGATAGAGGAAAGGATAGGATAGAGGATAGGATAGGATAGAGGAAAGGATAGGATAGAGGAAAGGATAGGATAGAGGATAGGATAGGACAGAGGATAGGATACAGTATAGGATAGAGGATGCAGGATAGGATAGGATAGAGGATAGGATAGTATAGAGTATAGGATAGGATACAGAATAGGATAGGATATAGGATAGGATAGGATAGAGGAGAGGATAGGATAGAGGAAAGGATAGGATAGAGGATAGGATAGGATAGAGGATAGGATAGGACAGAGGATAGGATAGAGTATAGGATAGAGGATGCAGGATAGGTTAGGATAGAGGATAGGATAGTATAGAGTATAGGATAGGATACAGCATAGGATAGGATATAGGATAGAGAATAATATATGATATAGGATAGAGAATAGGATAGGATATAGGATATTATAGGATAGAGGATAGGATAGGATAGAGGATAGGATAGGATGGATGATAGGATATGATAGAGGATAGGATAGGTTAGGATAGAGGATAGGATAGGATAGACGATAGAGGATAGGATGGATAATAGGATATTATAGAGGATAGGATAGGATAGAGGAGAGGATGGGATAGAGGATAGGATAGGATAGAGGATAGGATAGGATAGAGTATAGGATAGGGGATGGAGGATAGGATAGGATAGAGGATAAGATAGGATAGAGGATAGGATAGGATGGATGATAGGATATGACAGAGGATAGGATAGTACAGAGTATAGGATAGGATACAGAATAGGATAGGATATATGATAGGATAGGATAGAGGATAGGATAGGATAGGGGAAAGGATAGGATAGAGGATAGGATAGGATAGAGGATAGGATAGGACAGAGGATAGGATAGAGTATAGGATAGAGGATGCAGGATAGGATAGGATATAGGATAGAGAATAATATATGATATAGGATAGAGAATAGGATAGGATATAGGATATTATAGGATAGAGGATAGGATAGGATAGAGGATAGGATAGGATGGATGATAGGATATGACAGAGGATAGGATAGTACAGAGTATAGGATAGGATACAGAATAGGATAGGATATATGATAGGATAGGATAGAGGATAGGATAGTATAGAGTATAGGATAGGATACAGCATAGGATAGGATATAGGATAGAGAATAATATATGATATAGGATAGAGAATAGGATAGGATATAGGATATTATAGGATAGAGGATAGGATAGGATAGAGGATAGGATAGGATGGATGATAGGATATGATAGAGGATAGGATAGGTTAGGATAGAGGATAGGATAGGATAGAGGATAGGATAGGATAGAGGATAGGATAGGATAGAGGAAAGGATAGGATAGAGGATAGGATAGGATAGAGGAAAGGATAGGATAGAGGATAGGATAGGATAGAGGATAGGATAGGACAGAGGATAGGATAGAGTATAGGATAGAGGATGCAGGATAGGATAGGATAGAGGATAGGATAGTATAGAGTATAGGATAGAGGAAAGGATAGGATAGAGGATAGGATAGGATAGAGGATAGGATAGGACAGAGGATAGGATAGAGTATAGGATAGAGGATGCAGGATAGGATAGGATAGAGGATAGGATAGTATAGAGTATAGGATAGGATACAGAATAGGATAGGATATAGGATAGGATAGGATAGAGGATAGGATAGGATAGAGGAAAGGATAGGATAGAGGATAGGATAGGATAGAGAATAGGATAGGACAGAGGATAGGATAGAGTATAGGATAGAGGATGCAGGATAGGATAGGATAGAGGATAGGATAGGATACAGGATAGGATAGAGGATCGGATAGAGGATAGGATAGGATAGAGGATCGGATAGAGGATAGGATAAGATAGAGGATCGGATAAAGGATAGGATAGGATAGAGGAAAGGATATAATAGAGGATAGGATAGGTAATTGGATAGGATAGAGGATAGGATAAGGTAGAGGATAGTATAGGATAGAGGATGGGATAGGATAGAGGATAGGATAGGATAAAGGATAGGATAGGATAGAGGATAGGATAGGATAGAGGATAGGATAGGATAGAGGATAGGATAGTATAGAGGAAAGGATAGGATAGAGGATAGGATAGGATAGAGGAAAGGATAGGATAGAGGATAGGATAGGATAGAGGATAGGATAGGACAGAGGATAGGATAGAGTATAGGATAGAGGATGCAGGATAGGATAGGATAGAGGATAGGATAGTATAGAGTATAGGATAGAGGAAAGGATAGGATAGAGGATAGGATAGGATAGAGGATAGGATAGGACAGAGGATAGGATAGAGTATAGGATAGAGGATGCAGGATAGGATAGGATAGAGGATAGGATAGGATACAGGATAGGATAGGATAGAGGATAGGATAGGATGGGATAGAGGATAGGATAGGATAGAGGTTATATAATAGGATTGAGGAAAGGATAGGATAGAGGATAGGATAGGATAGAGGATAGGATAGGATAGAGAATAGGATAGGATATAGGATATTATAGGATAGAGGATAGGATAGGATAGAGGATAGGATAGGATAGAGTATAGGAAAGGGGATGGAGGATAGGATAGAAAATAGGATAAGATATAGGATAGATAATAGGATAGGATATAGGATATTATAGGATAGAGGATAGGATAGGATAGAGGATACGATATGATAGAGGATAGGGTAGGATGGAGGATAGGATAGGATAGAGGATAGGATAATATAGACGATAGGATAGGATAGAGGATAGGATAGGGGATTGGATAGGATAGGATGGAGGGTACGATATTATAGAGGATACGATAGGATAGAGGATAGGATAGGATGGGATAGAGGATAGGATAGGATACAGGATAGGATAGGATAGAGGATAGGATAGGATGGGATAGAGGATAGGATAGGATAGAGGTTATATAATAGGATTGAGGAAAGGATAGGATAGAGGATAGGATAGGATAGAGGATAGGATAGGATAGAGGATAGGATAGGATAGAGGATAGGATAGGATAGAGGATAGGATAGGATAGAGTATACGATAGAGGATTGGATATGATAGAGGATAGGATAGAGGATACGATAGAGGATTGGATATGATAGAGGATAAGATAGAGGATAGGATAGGATAGAGGATAGGATAGGATAGAGGATCGGATAGAGGATAGGATAGGATAGAGGATAGGATAGGATAGAGGATAGGATATAATAGAGGATAGGATAGGATAGAGGATAGGATAAGATAGAGGATAGGATAGGATGGGATAGAGGATAGGATAGGATAGAATAGGATAGATGATATTATAGGATAGAGTAAACGATATTATAGAGGATAAGATAGGGTAGAGGATAGGATAGAGGATAGGATAGAGGATAGGATAGAGGATAGGATAGAGGATAGGATAGAGGATAGGATAAGATAGAGGATAGGATAGAGGATAGGATAGAGGATAGGATAAGATAGAGGATAGGATAGGATAGAGGATAGGATAGGATAGAGGATCGGATAGAGGATAGGATAGGTAATTGGATAGAATAGAGGATAGGATAAGGTAGAGGATAGTATAGGATAGAGGATAGGATAGGATAGAGGATAGGATAGGATAGAGGATAGGATAGGAAAAAGGATAGGATAGGATAGGATAGAGGATAGGATAGGATAGAGGATAGGATAGGATACAGGATAGGATAGGATAGAGGATAATATAGGATAGAGGATAGGATAGGATAGAGGATAGGATAGGATAGAGGATAGGATAGGATAGAGGATAGGATAGAGGATAGGATAGGATAGAGGATAGGACAGGGGATAGGATAGGATAGAGGATCGGATAGAGGATAGGATAGGATAGAGGATCGGATAGAGGATAGGATAGGATAGAGGAAAGGATATAATAGAGGATAGGATAGGTAATTGGATAGGATAGAGGATAGGATAAGGTAGAGGATAGTATAGGATAGAGGATGGGATAGGATAGAGGATAGGATAGGATAAAGGATAGGATAGGATAGAGGATAGGATAGGATAGAGGATAGGATAGGATACAGGATAGGATAGAGGATCGGATAGAGGATAGGATAGGATAGAGGATAGGATAGAGGATAGGATAAGATAGAGGATCGGATAAAGGATAGGATAGGATAGAGGAAAGGATATAATAGAGGATAGGATAGGTAATTGGATAGGATAGAGGATAGGATAAGGTAGAGGATAGTATAGGATAGAGGATGGGATAGGATAGAGGATAGGATAGGATAAAGGATAGGATAGGATAGAGGATAGGATAGGATAGAGGATAGGATAGGATAGAGGATAGGATAGGATAGAGGAAAGGATAGGATAGAGGATAGGATAGGATAGAGGAAAGGATAGGATAGAGGATAGGATAGGATAGAGGATAGGATAGGACAGAGGATAGGATAGAGTATAGGATAGAGGATGCAGGATAGGATAGGATAGAGGATAGGATAGTATAGAGTATAGGATAGAGGAAAGGATAGGATAGAGGATAGGATAGGATAGAGGATAGGATAGGACAGAGGATAGGATAGAGTATAGGATAGAGGATGCAGGATAGGATAGGATAGAGGATAGGATAGTATAGAGTATAGGATAGGATACAGAATAGGATAGGATATAGGATAGGATAGGATAGAGGATAGGATAGGATAGAGGAAAGGATAGGATAGAGGATAGGATAGGATAGAGAATAGGATAGGACAGAGGATAGGATAGAGTATAGGATAGAGGATGCAGGATAGGATAGGATAGAGGATAGGATAGTATAGAGTATAGGATAGGATACAGAATAGGATAGGATATAGGATAGAGAATAATATATGATATAGGATAGAGAATAGGATAGGATATAGGATATTATAGGATAGAGGATAGGATAGGATAGAGGATAGGATAGGATGGATGATAGGATATGATAGAGGATAGGATAGGTTAGGATAGAGGATAGGATAGGATAGACGATAGAGGATAGGATGGATAATAGGATATTATAGAGGATAGGATAGGATAGAGGAGAGGATGGGATAGAGGATAGGATAGGATAGAGTATAGGATAGGGGATGGAGGATAGGATAGAAAATAGGATAAGATATAGGATAGATAATAGGATAGGATATAGGACATTATACGATAGAGGATAGGATAGGATAGAGGATACGATATGATAGAGGATAGGGTAGGATGGAGGATAGGATAGGATAGAGGATAGGATAGGATAGTTGATACGATATGATAGAGGATAGGATAGGATAGAGGGTAGTATAGGATAGAGGATACGATATGATAGAGGATAGGGTAGGATGGAAGATAGGATAGGATAGAGGATAGGATAGGATAGAGGATACGATATGATACAGGATAGGGTAGGATTGAGGATAGGATAGGATAGAGGATAGGATGGGATAGACGATAGAGGATGCGATGCATGATAGGATAGGATAGAGGATAGGATAGGATAGAGGATAGGATAGGATAGAGGATAGGATAGGATAGAGGATAGGATAGGATAGAGGATAGGATAGGATAGAGGATAGGATAGGATAGAGGATAGGATAGGATAGAGGATAGGATAGGATAGAGGATAGGATAGGATAGAGGAAAGGATAGGATAGAGGATAGGATAGGATAGAGGAAAGGATAGGATAGAGGAAAGGATAGGATAGAGGATAGGATAGGACAGAGGATAGGATACAGTATAGGATAGAGGATGCAGGATAGGATAGGATAGAGGATAGGATAGTATAGAGTATAGGATAGGATACAGAATAGGATAGGATATAGGATAGGATAGGATAGAGGAGAGGATAGGATAGAGGAAAGGATAGGATAGAGGATAGGATAGGATAGAGGATAGGATAGGACAGAGGATAGGATAGAGTATAGGATAGAGGATGCAGGATAGGTTAGGATAGAGGATAGGATAGTATAGAGTATAGGATAGGATACAGCATAGGATAGGATATAGGATAGAGAATAATATATGATATAGGATAGAGAATAGGATAGGATATAGGATATTATAGGATAGAGGATAGGATAGGATAGAGGATAGGATAGGATGGATGATAGGATATGATAGAGGATAGGATAGGTTAGGATAGAGGATAGGATAGGATAGACGATAGAGGATAGGATGGATAATAGGATATTATAGAGGATAGGATAGGATAGAGGAGAGGATGGGATAGAGGATAGGATAGGATAGAGGATAGGATAGGATAGAGTATAGGATAGGGGATGGAGGATAGGATAGGATAGAGGATAAGATAGGATAGAGGATAGGATAGGATGGATGATAGGATATGACAGAGGATAGGATAGTACAGAGTATAGGATAGGATACAGAATAGGATAGGATATATGATAGGATAGGATAGAGGATAGGATAGGATAGGGGAAAGGATAGGATAGAGGATAGGATAGGATAGAGGATAGGATAGGACAGAGGATAGGATAGAGTATAGGATAGAGGATGCAGGATAGGATAGGATATAGGATAGAGAATAATATATGATATAGGATAGAGAATAGGATAGGATATAGGATATTATAGGATAGAGGATAGGATAGGATAGAGGATAGGATAGGATGGATGATAGGATATGACAGAGGATAGGATAGTACAGAGTATAGGATAGGATACAGAATAGGATAGGATATATGATAGGATAGGATAGAGGATAGGATAGTATAGAGTATAGGATAGGATACAGCATAGGATAGGATATAGGATAGAGAATAATATATGATATAGGATAGAGAATAGGATAGGATATAGGATATTATAGGATAGAGGATAGGATAGGATAGAGGATAGGATAGGATGGATGATAGGATATGATAGAGGATAGGATAGGTTAGGATAGAGGATAGGATAGGATAGATTATAGAGGATAGGATGGATAATAGGATATTATAGAGGATAGGATAGGATAGAGGAGAGGATGGGATAGAGGATAGGATAGGATAGACGATAGAGGATAGGATGGATAATAGGATATTATAGAGGATAGGATAAGATAGAGGATAGGATAGGATGGATGATAGGATATGATAGATGATAGGATAGGAAAGAGGATAGGATAGGATAGATGATAAGATAGGATAGAGGATAGGATAGGATGGAGGGTAGTATAGGATAGAGGATAGGATAGGATAGTTGATACGATATGATAGAGGATAGGATAGGATAGAGGGTAGTATAGGATAGAGGATAGGATAGGATAGAGGATACGATATGTTAGAGGATAGGGTAGGATGGAGGATAGGATAGGATAGAGGATAGGATAGGATAGAGGATACGATATGATACAGGATAGGGTAGGATTGAGGATAGGATAGGATAGAGGATAGAATGGGATGGACGATAGAGGATGCGATGCATGATAGGATATGATAGAGGATAGGATAGGATGGAGGACAGGATAGGATAGAGGATAGGATAGGATAGAGGATAGGATAGGATAGAGGATAGGATAGGATAGAGGAAAGGATAGAGGATAGGATAGGATAGAGGATAGGATAGGATAGAGGATAGGATAGGATAGAGGATAGGATAGGACAGAGGATAGGATAGGATAGAGGATAGGATAGGACAGAGGATAGGATAGGATAGAGGATAGGATAGGATAGAGGATAGGATAGGATAGAGGATAGGATAGGATAGAGGAAAGGATAGGATAGAGGATAGGATAGGATAGAGGATAGGATGGAGGAAAGGATAGGATAGAGGATAGCATAGGATAGAGGATAGGATAGAGGAAAGGATAGGATAGAGGATAGGATAGGATAGAGGATAGGATAGGACAGAGGATAGGATAGAGTATAGGATAGAGGATGCAGGATAGGATAGGATAGAGGATAGGATAGTATAGAGTATAGGATAGGATACAGAATAGGATAGGATATAGGATAGGATAGGATAGAGGATAGGATAGGATAGAGGAAAGGATAGGATAGAGGATAGGATAGGATAGAGGATAGGATAGGACAGAGGATAGGATAGAGTATAGGATAGAGGATGCAGGATAGGATAGGATAGAGGATAGGATAGTATAGAGTATAGGATAGGATACAGAATAGGATAGGATATAGGATAGAGAATAATATATGATATAGGATAGAGAATAGGATAGGATATAGGATATTATAGGATAGAGGATAGGATAGGATAGAGGATAGGATAGAGGATAGGATCGAGGATAGGATAGACTATAGAATAGGATAGATGATATTATAGGATAGAGGATAGGATATGATAGAGTAAACGATATTATAGAGGATAAGATAGGGTAGAGGATAGGATAGAGGATAGGATAGGATAGAGGATAGGATAGAGGATAGGGTAGAGGATAGGATAGAGGATAGGATAGAGGATAGGATAGAGGATAGGATAAGTTAGAGGATAGGATAGGATAGAGGATAGGATAGGATAGAGGATCGGATAGAGGATAGGATAGGATAGAGGATAGGATGGGATAGACGATAGAGGATGCGATGGATGATAGGATATGATAGAGGATAGGATAGGATAGAGGATAGGATAGGATAGAGGATAGGATAGGATAGAGGATAGGATAGGATAGAGGATAGGATAGGATCTAGGATAGGATAGGATAGAGGATAGGATAGGATAGAGGGTAGTATAGGATAGAGGATAGCATAGGATAGATGATACGATATGATATGGGAGTAGATAGGATAGAGGATAGGATAGGATAGAGGATAGGATAGGATAGAGGATAGGATAGTATAGAGTATAGGATAGGATACAGAATAGGATAGGATATAGGATAGAGAATAATATATGATATAGGATAGAGAATAGGATAGGATATAGGATATTATAGGATAGAGGATAGGATAGGATAGAGGATAGGATAGGATGGTTGATAGGATATGATAGAGGATAGGATAGGTTAGGATAGAGGATAGGATAGGATAGACGATAGAGGATAGGATGGATAATAGGATATTATTGAGGATAGGATAGGATAGAGGATAGGATAGGGTAGAGAATAGGATAGGATAGAGGATAGGATGGGATAGACGATAGAGGATGCGATGCATGATAGGATATGATAGAGGATAGGATAGTACAGAGTATATGATTGGATAGAGAATAGGATAGGATATAGGATAGATAATAGGATAGGATATAGGATATTATAGGATAGAGGATAGGATAGGATAGAGGATACGATATGATAGAGGATAGGGTAGGATGGAGGATAGGATAGGATAGAGGATAGGATAGGATAGAGGATACGATATGATACAGGATAGGGTAGGAAGGAGGATAGGATAGGATAGAGGATAGGATGGGATAGACGATAGAGGATGCGATGCATGATAGGATATGATAGAGGATAGGATAGGATAGAGGATAGGATAGGATAGAGGATAGGATAGGATAGAGGATAGGATAGGATAGATGATAGGATAGGAAAGAGGATAGGATAGGATAGAGGATAGGATAGGATAGAGTATATGATAGAGGATTGGATATGATTGAGGATAGGATAGAGGATACGATAGAGGATTGGATATGATAGAGGATAGGATAGAGGATAGAATAGGATAGATGATATTATAGGATAAAGGATAGGATATGATAGAGTAAACGATATTTTAGAGGATAAGATAGGGTAGAGGATAGGATAGAGGATAGGATTGGATAGAGGATAGGATAGAGGATAGGATAGAGGATAGGATAGAGGATAGGATAGAGGATAGGATAGAGGATAGGATAGAGGATAGGATCGAGGATAGGATAGACTATAGAATAGGATAGATGATATTATAGGATAGAGGATAGGATATGATAGAGTAAACGATATTATAGAGGATAAGATAGGGTAGAGGATAGGATAGAGGATAGGATAGGATAGAGGATAGGATAGAGGATAGGGTAGAGGATAGGATAGAGGATAGGTTAAGATAGAGGATAGGATAGAGGATAGGATAGAGGATAGGATAAGATAGAGGATAGGATAGGATAGAGGATAGGATAGGATAGAGGATCGGATAGAGGATAGGATAGGATAGAGGATAGGATAGGATAGAGGATAGGATAGGGTAGAGGATAGGATAAGATAGAGGATAGGATAGGATGGGATAGAGGATAGGATAGGATAGAATAGGATAGATGATATTATAGGATAGAGGATAGGATATGATAGAGTAAACGATATTTTAGAGGATAAGATAGGGTAGAGGATAGGATAGAGGATAGGATAGGATAGAGGATAGGATAGAGGATAGGATAGAGGATAGGATAGAGGATAGGATAGGATAGAGGATAGGATAGAGGATAGGATAGAGGATAGGATAGAGGATAGGATAGAGGATAGGATAGAGGATAGGATAGAGGATAGGATAGAGGATAGGATAGAGGATAGGATAGAGGATAGGATAGACTATAGAATAGGATAGATGATATTATAGGATAGAGGATAGGATATGATAGAGTAAACGATATTATAGAGGATAAGATAGGGTAGAGGATAGGATAGAGGATAGGATAGGATAGAGGATAGGGTAGAGGATAGGATAGAGGATAGGATAAGATAGAGGATAGGATAGAGGATAGGATAGAGGATAGGATAAGATAGAGGATAGGATAGGATAGAGGATAGGATAGGATAGAGGATCGGATAGAGGATAGGATAGGATAGAGGATAGGATAGGATAGAGGATAGGATATAATAGAGGATTGGATAGGATAGAGGATAGGATAGGATAGAGGATCTAATAGATAATAGGATAGGATAGAGGATAGGATAGGATAGAGGATAGGATAGGATAGAGGATAGGATAGGATAGAGGATAGGATAAGATAGAGGATAGGATAGGATGGGATAGAGGATAGGATAGGATAGAATAGGATAGATGATATTATAGGATAGAGTAAACGATATTATAGAGGATAAGATAGGGTAGAGGATAGGATAGAGGATAGGATAGAGGATAGGATAGAGGATAGGATAGAGGATAGGATAGAGGATAGGATAGAGGATAGGATAGAGGATAGGATAAGATAGAGGATAGGATAGGATAGAGGATAGGATAGGATAGAGGATCGGATAGAGGATAGGATAGGTAATTGGATAGGATAGAGGATAGGATAAGGTAGAGGATAGTATAGGATAGAGGATAGGATAGGATAGAGGATAGGATAGGATAGAGGATAGGATAGGAAAAAGGATAGGATAGGATAGGATAGAGGATAGGATAGGATAGAGGATAGGATAGGATACAGGATAGGATACGATAGAGGATAATATAGGATAGAGGATAGGATAGGATAGAGGATAGGATAGGATAGAGGATAGGATAGGATAGAGGATAGGATAGGATAGAGGATAGGATAGGATAGAGGATAGGATAGAGGATAGGATAGGATAGAGGATAGGATAGGATAGAGGATAGGATAGAGGATAGGATAGGATAGAGGATAGGACAGAGGATAGGATAGGATAGAGGATCGGATAGAGGATAGGATAGGATAGAGGAAAGGATATAATAGAGGATAGGATAGATAATTGGATAGGATAGAGGATAGGATAAGGTAGAGGATAGTATAGGATAGAGGATGGGATAGGATAGAGGATAGGATAGGATAAAGGATAGGATAGGATAGAGGATAGGATAGGATAGAGGATAGGATAGGATACAGGATAGGATAGAGGATCGGATAGAGGATAGGATAGGATAGAGGATCGGATAGAGGATAGGATAAGATAGAGGATCGGATAAAGGATAGGATAGGATAGAGGAAAGGATATAATAGAGGATAGGATAGGTAATTGGATAGGATAGAGGATAGGATAAGGTAGAGGATAGTATAGGATAGAGGATGGGATAGGATAGAGGATAGGATAGGATAAAGGATAGGATAGGATAGAGGATAGGATAGGATAGAGGATAGGATAGGATAGAGGATAGGATTGTATAGAGGAAAGTATAGGATAGAGGATAGGATAGGGTAGAGGATAGGATATGATAGAGGATAGGATAGGATAGAGGATAGTATAGGATAGAGAATAGGATACAATAGAGGATAGGATAGGATAAAGGATAGGATAGCATAGAGGATAGGATAGGATAGAGGATCGGATAGAGGATAGGCTAGGATAGAGGATAGGATAGGATAGAGGAAAGGATAGGATAGAGGATAGGATAGGTAATTGGATAGGATAGAGGATAGGATAAGGTATAGGATAGTATAGGATAGAGGATAGGATAGGATAGAGGATAGGATAGGATAGAGGATAGGATAGGATAGAGGATAGGATAGGATACAGGATAGGATAGGATAGAGGATAATATAGGATAGAGGATAGGATAGGATAGAGGATAGGATAGGATAGAGGATAGGATAGGATAGAGGATAGGATAGAGGATAGGATAGGATAGAGGATAGGATAGAGGATAGGATAGGATAGAGTAAACGATATTTTAGAGGATAAGATAGGGTAGAGGATAGGATAGAGGATAGGATAGGATAGAGGATAGGATAGAGGATAGGATAGAGGATAGGATAGAGGATAGGATAGAGGATAGGATAGAGGATAGGATAGAGGATAGGATAGAGGATAGGATAGAGGATAGGATAGAGGATAGGATAGAGGATAGGATAGAGGATAGGATAGAGGATAGGATAGAGGATAGGATAGACTATAGAATAGGATAGATGATATTATAGGATAGAGGATAGGATATGATAGAGTAAACGATATTATAGAGGATAAGATAGGGTAGAGGATAGGATAGAGGATAGGATAGGATAGAGGATAGGGTAGAGGATAGGATAGAGGATAGGATAAGATAGAGGATAGGATAGAGGATAGGATAGAGGATAGGATAAGATAGAGGATAGGATAGGATAGAGGATAGGATAGGATAGAGGATCGGATAGAGGATAGGATAGGATAGAGGATAGGATAGGATAGAGGATAGGATATAATAGAGGATTGGATAGGATAGAGGATAGGATAGGATAGAGGATCTAATAGATAATAGGATAGGATAGAGGATAGGATAGGATAGAGGATAGGATAGGATAGAGGATAGGATAAGATAGAGGATAGGATAGGATGGGATAGAGGATAGGATAGGATAGAATAGGATAGATGATATTATAGGATAGAGTAAACGATATTATAGAGGATAAGATAGGGTAGAGGATAGGATAGAGGATAGGATAGAGGATAGGATAGAGGATAGGATAGAGGATAGGATAGAGGATAGGATAGAGGATAGGATAGAGGATAGGATAAGATAGAGGATAGGATAGGATAGAGGATAGGATAGGATAGAGGATCGGATAGAGGATAGGATAGGTAATTGGATAGGATAGAGGATAGGATAAGGTAGAGGATAGTATAGGATAGAGGATAGGATAGGATAGAGGATAGGATAGGATAGAGGATAGGATAGGAAAAAGGATAGGATAGGATAGGATAGAGGATAGGATAGGATAGAGGATAGGATAGGATACAGGATAGGATACGATAGAGGATAATATAGGATAGAGGATAGGATAGGATAGAGGATAGGATAGGATAGAGGATAGGATAGGATAGAGGATAGGATAGGATAGAGGATAGGATAGGATAGAGGATAGGATAGAGGATAGGATAGGATAGAGGATAGGATAGGATAGAGGATAGGATAGAGGATAGGATAGGATAGAGGATAGGACAGAGGATAGGATAGGATAGAGGATCGGATAGAGGATAGGATAGGATAGAGGAAAGGATATAATAGAGGATAGGATAGATAATTGGATAGGATAGAGGATAGGATAAGGTAGAGGATAGTATAGGATAGAGGATGGGATAGGATAGAGGATAGGATAGGATAAAGGATAGGATAGGATAGAGGATAGGATAGGATAGAGGATAGGATAGGATACAGGATAGGATAGAGGATCGGATAGAGGATAGGATAGGATAGAGGATCAGATAGAGGATAGGATAAGATAGAGGATCGGATAAAGGATAGGATAGGATAGAGGAAAGGATATAATAGAGGATAGGATAGGTAATTGGATAGGATAGAGGATAGGATAAGGTAGAGGATAGTATAGGATAGAGGATGGGATAGGATAGAGGATAGGATAGGATAAAGGATAGGATAGGATAGAGGATAGGATAGGATAGAGGATAGGATAGGATAGAGGATAGGATTGTATAGAGGAAAGTATAGGATAGAGGATAGGATAGGGTAGAGGATAGGATATGATAGAGGATAGGATAGGATAGAGGATAGTATAGGATAGAGAATAGGATACAATAGAGGATAGGATAGGATAGAGGATAGGATAGGATAGAGGATAGGATAGGATAGAGGATAGGATAGGATAGAGGATAGGATAGGATAGAGGATAGGATAGGATAGAGGATAGGATAGGATAGAGGATAGGATAGAGGATAGGATAGGATAGAGGATCTGATAGAGGATAGGATAGGATAGAGGATAGGATAGAGGATAGGATAGGATAGAGGATCGGATAGAGGATAGGATAGGATAGAGGAAAGGATATAATAGAGGATAGGATTGGTAATTGGATAGGATAGAGGATAGGATAAGGTAGAGGATAGTATAGGATAGAGGATGGGATAGGATAGAGGATAGGATAGGATAAAGGATAGGATAGGATAGAGGATAGGATAGGATAGAGGATAGGATAGGATACAGGATAGGATAGAGGATCGAATAGAGGATAGGATAGGATAGAGGATCGGATAGAGGATAGGATAGGATAGAGGATAGGATAGGATAGAGGATAGGATAGGATAGAGGATAGGATAGGATAGAGGATAATATAGGATAGAGGATAGGATAGGATAGAGGATAGGATAGGATAGAGGATAGTATAGGATAGAGAATAGGATAGAATAGAGGATAGGATGGGATAAAGGATAGGATAGCATAGAGGATAGGATAGGATAGGATAGAGGATAGGATAGAGGATAGGATAGGATAGAGGATAGGATAGGTAATTGGATAGGATAGAGGATAGGATAAGGTAGAGGATAGTATAGGATAGAGGATAGGATAGGATAGAGGATAGGATAGGATAGAGGATAGGATAGGAAAAAGGATAGGATAGGATAGGATAGAGGATAGGATAGGATAGAGGATAGGATAGGATAGAGGATAGGATAGGATACAGGATAGGATAGGATAGAGGATAATATAGGATAGAGGATAGGATAGGATAGAGGATAGGATAGGATAGAGGATAGGATAGGATAAAGGATAGGATAGAGGATAGGATATAATAGAGGATAGGATAGAGGATAGGATAGAGGATAGGATAGGATAGAGGATGGGATAGAGGATAGGATAGGATAGAGGATCGGATAGAGGATAGGATAGGATAGAGGAAAGGATATAATAGAGGATAGGATAGGTAATTGGATAGGATAGAGGATAGGATAAGGTAGAGGATAGTATAGGATAGAGGATGGGATAGGATAGAGGATAGGATAGGATAAAGGATAGGATAGGATAGAGGATAGGATAGGATAGAGGATAGGATATGATACAGGATAGGATAGAGGATCGGATAGAGGATAGGATAGGATAGAGGATCGGATAGAGGATAGGATAGGATAGAGGATAGGATAGGATAGAGGATAGAGTAGGATAGAGGATAGAGTAGGATAGAGGATAGGATAGGATAGAGGATAGGATTGGATAGAGGAAAGTATAGGATAGAGGATAGGATAGGATAGAGGATAGGATAGGATAGAGGATAGGATAGGATAGAGGATAGTATAGGATAGAGAATAGGATAGAATAGAGGATAGGATAGGATAAAGGATAGGATAGCATAGAGGATAGGATAGAGGATAGGATAGGATAGGATAGAGGATAGGATAGGATAGAGGATAGGATAGGATAGAGGATAGGATAGAGGATAGGATAGAGGATAGGATAGGATAGAGGATCGGATAGAGGATAGGATAGGATAGAGGATAGGATAGGATAGAGGAAAGCATAGGATAGAGGATAGGATAGGTAATTGGATAGGATAGAGGATAGGATAAGGTAGAGGATAGTATAGGATAGAGGATAGGATAGGATAGAGGATAGGATAGGAAAAAGGATAGGATAGGATAGGATAGAGGATAGGATAGGATAGAGGATAGGATAGGGTAGAGGATAGTATAGGATAGAGAATAGGATAGAATAGAGGATAGGATAGGATAAAGGATAGGATAGCATAGAGGATAGGATAGGATAGGATAGAGGATAGAGGATAGGATAGGATAGGATAGAGGATAGGATAGGATAGAGGATAGGATAGGATAGAGGATAGGATAGGATAGAGGATAGGATAGAGGATAGGATAGGATAGAGGATCGGATAGAGGATAGGATAGGATAGAGGATAGGATAGGATAGAGGAAAGCATAGGATAGAGGATAGGATAGGTAATTGGATAGGATAGAGGATAGGATGAGGTAGAGGATAGTATAGGATAGAGGATAGGATAGGATAGAGGATAGGATAGGAAAAAGGATAGGATAGGATAGGATAGAGGATAGGATAGGATAGAGGATAGGATAGGGTAGAGGATAATATAGGATAGAGGATAGGATAGGATAGAGGATGGGATAGGATAGAGGATAGGATAGGATAGAGGATAGTATAGGATAGAGAATAGGATAGAATAGAGGATAGGATAGGATAAAGGATAGGATAGCATAGAGGATAGGATAGGATAGGATAGAGGATAGGATAGGATAGGATAGAGGATAGGATAGGATAGAGGATAGGATAGGATAGAGGATAGGATAGAGGATAGGATAGGATAGAGGATCGGATAGAGGATAGGATAGGATAGAGGAAAGCATAGGATAGAGGATAGGATAGGTAATTGGATAGGATAGAGGATAGGATAAGGTAGAGGATAGTATAGGATAGAGGATAGGATAGGATAGAGGATAGGATAGGAAAAAGGATAGGATAGGATAGGATAGAGGATAGGATAGGATAGAGGATAGGATAGGATAGAGGATAGGATAGGATAGAGGATAGGATAGAGGATAGGATAGGATAGAGGATAGGATAGAGGATAGGATAGAGGATAGGATAGGATAGAGGATCGGATAGAGGATAGGATAGGATAGAGGAAAGGATATAATAGAGGATAGAATAGGTAATTGGATAGGATAGAGGATAGGATAAGGTAGAGGATAGTATAGGATAGAGGATGGGATAGGATAGAGGATAGGATAGGATAAAGGATAGGATAGGATAGAGGATAGGATAGGATAGAGGATAGGATAGGATACAGGATAGGATAGAGGATCGGATAGAGGATAGGATAGGATAGAGGATCGGATAGAGGATAGGATAGGATAGAGGATAGGATAGGATAGAGGATAGGATAGGATAGAGGATAATATAGGATAGAGGATAGGATAGGATAGAGGATAGGATAGGATAGAGCATAGGATAGGATAGAGGATAGTATAGGATAGAGAATAGGATAGAATAGAGGATAGGATAGGATAAAGGATAGGATAGCATAGAGGATAGGATAGGATGGGATAGAGGATAGGATAGAGGATAGGATAGGGTAGAGGTTCGGATAGAGGATAGGATAGGATAGAGGATAGGATAGGATAGAGGAAAGGATAGGATAGAGGATAGGATAGGTAATTGGATAGGATAGAGGATAGGATAAGGTAGAGGATAGTATAGGATAGAGGATAGGATAGGATAGAGGATAGGATAGGATAGAGGATAGGATAGGAAAAAGGATAGGATAGGATAGGATAGAGGATAGGATAGGATAGAGGATAGGATAGGATAGAGGATAGGATAGGATACAGGATAGGATAGGATAGAGGATAATATAGGATAGAGGATAGGATAGGATAGAGGATAGGATAGGATAGAGGATAGGATAGGATAGAGGATAGGATAGAGGATAGGATATAATAGAGGATAGGATAGAGGATAGGATAGAGGATAGGATAGGATAGAGGATAGGATAGAGGATAGGATAGAGGATAGGATAGGATAGAGGATCGGATAGAGGATAGGATAGGATAGAGGATAGGATAGGATAGAGGATAGAGTAGGATAGAGGATAGAGTAGGATAGAGGATAGGATAGGATAGAGGATAGGATTGGATAGAGGAAAGTATAGGATAGAGGATAGGATAGGATAGAGGATAGGATAGGATAGAGGATAGGATAGGATAGAGGATAGTATAGGATAGAGAATAGGATAGAATAGTGGATAGGATAGGATAAAGGATAGGATAGCATAGAGGATAGGATAGGATAGGATAGAGGATAGGATAGGATAGGATAGAGGATAGGATAGGATAGAGGATAGGATAGGATAGAGGATAGGATAGAGGATAGGATAGGATAGAGGATCGGATAGAGGATAGGATAGGATAGAGGATAGGATAGGATAGAGGAAAGCATAGGATAGAGGATAGGATAGGTAATTGGATAGGATAGAGGATAGGATAAGGTAGAGGATAGTATAGGATAGAGGATAGGATAGGATAGAGGATAGGATAGGAAAAATAATAGGATAGAATAGGATAGAGGATAGGATAGGATAGAGGATAGGATAGGGTAGAGGATAGTATAGGATAGAGAATAGGATAGAATAGAGGATAGGATAGGATAAAGGATAGGATAGCATAGAGGATAGGATAGGATAGGATAGAGGATAGGATAGGGTAGGATAGAGGATAGGATAGGATAGAGGATAGGATAGGATAGAGGATAGGATAGGATAGAGGATAGGATAGTGGATAGGATAGGATAGAGGATCGGATAGAGGATAGGATAGGATAGAGGATAGGATAGGATAGAGGATAGGATAGGATAGAGGATAGGATAGGGTAGAGGATAATATAGGATAGAGGATAGGATAGGATAGAGGATAGGATAGGATAGAGGATAGGATAGGATAGAGGATAGGATAGGATAGAGGATAGAGTAGGATAGAGGATAGAGTAGGATAGAGGATAGGATAGAATAGAGGATAGGATTGGATAGAGGAAAGTATAGGATAGGGGATAGGATAGGATAGAGGATAGGATAGGATAGAGGATAGGTTAGGATAGAGGATAGTATAGGATAGAGAATAGGATAGAATAGAGGATAGGATAGGATAAAGGATAGGATAGCATAGAGGATAGGATAGGATAGGATAGAGGATAGGATAGAATAGGATAGAGGATAGGATAGGATAGAGGATAGGATAGGGTAGAGGATAGTATAGGATAGAGAATAGGATAGAATAGAGGATAGGATAGGATAAAGGATAGGATAGCATAGAGGATAGGATAGGATAGGATAGAGGATAGGATAGGGTAGGATAGAGGATAGGATAGGATAGAGGATAGGATAGGATAGAGGATAGGATAGGATAGAGGATAGGATAGTGGATAGGATAGGATAGAGGATCGGATAGAGGATAGGATAGGATAGAGGATAGGATAGGATAGAGGATAGGATAGGATAGAGGATAGGATAGGGTAGAGGATAATATAGGATAGAGGATAGGATAGGATAGAGGATAGGATAGGATAGAGGATAGGATAGGATAGAGGATAGAGTAGGATAGAGGATAGAGTAGGATAGAGGATAGGATAGAATAGAGGATAGGATTGGATAGAGGAAAGTATAGGATAGGGGATAGGATAGGATAGAGGATAGGATAGGATAGAGGATAGGTTAGGATAGAGGATAGTATAGGATAGAGAATAGGATAGAATAGAGGATAGGATAGGATAAAGGATAGGATAGCATAGAGGATAGGATAGGATAGGATAGAGGATAGGATAGGATAGGATAGAGGATAGGATAGGATAGAGGATAGGATAGGATAGAGGATAGGATAGGACAGAGGATAGGATAGGATAGAGGATAGGATAGAGGATAGGATAGGATAGAGGTTCGGATAGAGGATAGGATAGGATAGAGGATAGGATAGGATAGAGGAAAGGATAGGATAGAGGATAGGATAGGTAATTGGATAGGATAGAGGATAGGATAAGGTAGAGGATAGTATAGGATAGAGGATAGGATAGGATAGAGGATAGGATAGGATAGAGGATAGGATAGGAAAAAGGATAGGATAGGATAGGATAGAGGATAGGATAGGATAGAGGATAGGATAGGATAGAGGATAGGATAGGATACAGGATAGGATAGGATAGAGGATAATATAGGATAGAGGATAGGCTAGGATAGAGGATAGGATAGGATAGAGGATAGGATAGGATAGAGGATAGGATAGAGGATAGGATATAATAGAGGATAGGATAGAGGATAGGATAGAGGATAGGATAGGATAGAGGATAGGATAGAGGATAGGATAGAGGATAGGATAGGATAGAGGATCGGATAGAGGATAGGATAGGATAGAGGATAGGATAGGATAGAGGATAGAGTAGGATAGAGGATAGAGTAGGATAGAGGATAGGATAGGATAGAGGATAGGATTGGATAGAGGAAAGTATAGGATAGAGGATAGGATAGGATAGAGGATAGGATAGGATAGAGGATAGGATAGGATAGAGGATAGTATAGGATAGAGAATAGGATAGAATAGTGGATAGGATAGGATAAAGGATAGGATAGCATAGAGGATAGGATAGGATAGGATAGAGGATAGGATAGGATAGAGGATAGGATAGGATAGAGGATAGGATAGAGGATAGGATAGGATAGAGGATCGGATAGAGGATAGGATAGGATAGAGGATAGGATAGGATAGAGGAAAGCATAGGATAGAGGATAGGATAGGTAATTGGATAGGATAGAGGATAGGATAAGGTAGAGGATAGTATAGGATAGAGGATAGGATAGGATAAACGATAGGATAGGAAAAATAATAGGATAGAATAGGATAGAGGATAGGATAGGATAGAGGATAGGATAGGGTAGAGGATAGTATAGGATAGAGAATAGGATAGAATAGAGGATAGGATAGGATAAAGGATAGGATAGCATAGAGGATAGGATAGGATAGGATAGAGGATAGGATAGGATAGGATAGAGGATAGGATAGGATAGAGGATAGGATAGGATAGAGGATAGGATAGGATAGAGGATAGGATAGAGGATAGGATAGGATAGAGGATCGGATAGAGGATAGGATAGGATAGAGGATAGGATAGGATAGAGGATAGGATAGGATAGAGGATAGGATATGGTAGAGGATAATATAGGATAGAGGATAGGATAGGATAGAGGATAGGATAGGATAGAGGATAGGATAGGATAGAGGATAGGATAGGATAGAGGATAGAGTAGGATAGAGGATAGAGTAGGATAGAGGATAGGATAGGATAGAGGATAGGATTGGATAGAGGAAAGTATAGGATAGGGGATAGGATAGGATAGAGGATAGGATAGGATAGAGGATAGGTTAGGATAGAGGATAGTATAGGATAGAGAATAGGATAGAATAGAGGATAGGATAGGATAAAGGATAGGATAGCATAGAGGATAGGATAGGATAGGATAGAGGATAGGATAGGATAGGATAGAGGATAGGATAGGATAGAGGATAGGATAGGATAGAGGATAGGATAGGACAGAGGATAGGATAGGATAGAGGATAGGATAGAGGATAGGATAGGATAGAGGTTCGGATAGAGGATAGGATAGGATAGAGGATAGGATAGGATAGAGGAAAGGATAGGATAGAGGATAGGATAGGTAATTGGATAGGATAGAGGATAGGATAAGGTAGAGGATAGTATAGGATAGAGGATAGGATAGGATAGAGGATAGGATAGGATAGAGGATAGGATAGGAAAAAGGATAGGATAGGATAGGATAGAGGATAGGATAGGATAGAGGATAGGATAGGATACAGGATAGGATAGGATAGAGGATAATGTAGGATAGAGGATAGGATAGGATAGAGGATAGGATAGGATAGAGGATAGGATAGGATAGAGGATAGGATAGGATAGAGGATAGGATAGAGGATAGGATAGGATAGAGGATAGGATAGAGGATAGGATAGAGGATAGGATAGAGGATAGGATAGAGGATAGGATAGGATAGAGGATAGGATAGAGGATAGGATAGGATAGAGGATCGGATAGAGGATAAGATAGGATAGAGGAAAGGATATAATAGAGGATAGGATAGGTAATTGGATAGGATAGAGGATAGGATAAGGTAGAGGATAGTATAGGATAGAGGATGGGATAGGATAGAGGATAGGATAGGATAAAGGATAGGATAGGATAGAGGATAGGATAGGATAGAGGATAGGATAGGATACAGGATAGGATAGAGGATCGGATAGAGGATAGGATAGGATAGAGGATCGGATAGAGGATAGGATAGGATAGAGGATAGGATAGGATAGAGGATAGAGTAGGATAGAGGATAGAGTAGGATAGAGGATAGGATAGGATAGAGGATAGGATTGGATAGAGGAAAGTATAGGATAGAGGATAGGATAGGATAGAGGATAGGATAGGATAGAGGATAGGATAGGATAGAGGATAGTATAGGATAGAGAATAGGATAGAATAGAGGATAGGATAGGATAAAGGATTAGATAGCATAGAGGATAGGATAGGATAGGATAGACGATAGTATAGGATAGAGAATAGGATAGAATAGAGGATAGGATAGGATAAAGGATTAGATAGCATAGAGGATAGGATAGGATAGGATAGAGGATAGGATAGGATAGAGGAAAGGATAGGATAGAGGATAGGATAGGTAATTGGATAGGATAGAGGATAGGATAAGGTAGAGGATAGTATAGGATAGAGGATAGGATAGGATAGAGGATAGGATAGGATAGAGGATAGGATAGGAAAAAGGATAGGATAGGATAGGATAGAGGATAGGATAGGATAGATGATAGGATAGGATACAGGATAGGATAGAATAGATGATAATATAGGATAGAGGATAGGATAGGATAGAGGATAGGATAGGATAGAGGATAGAGTAGGATAGAGGATAGAGTAGGATAGAGGATAGGATAGGATAGAGGATAGGATTGGATAGAGGAAAGTATAGGATAGAGGATAGGATAGTATAGAGGATAGGATAGGATAGAGGATAGGATAGGATAGAGGATAGTATAGGATAGAGAATAGGATAGAATAGAGGATAGGATAGGATAAAGGATTAGATAGCATAGAGGATAGGATAGGATAGGATAGAGGATAGTATAGGATAGAGAATAGGATAGAATAGAGGATAGGATAGGATAAAGGATTAGATAGCATAGAGGATAGGATAGGATAGGATAGAGGATAGGATAGGATAGAGGATAGGATAGAGGATAGGATAGAGGATAGGATAGGATAGAGGTTCGGATAGAGGATAGGATAGGATAGAGGATAGGATAGGATAGAGGAAAGGATAGGATAGAGGATAGGATAGGTAATTGGATAGGATAGAGGATAGGATAAGGTAGAGGATAGTATAGGATAGAGGATAGGATAGGATAGAGGATAGGATAGGATAGAGGATAGGATAGGATAGAGGATAGGATAGGAAAAAGGATAGGATAGGATAGGATAGAGGATAGGATAGGATAGATGATAGGATAGGATACAGGATAGGATAGAATAGATGATAATATAGGATAGACGATAGGATAGGATAGAGGATAGGATAGGATAGAGCATAGGATAGGATAGAGGATAGGATAGGATAGAGGATAGGATAGGATAGAGGATAGGATTGGATAGAGGAAAGTATAGGATAGAGGATAGGATAGGATAGAGGATAGGATAGGATAGGATAGAGGATAGGATAGGATAGAGGAAAGGATATAATAGAGGATAGGATAGGTAATTGGATAGGATAGAGGATAGGATAAGGGAGAGGATAGTATAGGATAGAGGATGGGATCGGATAGAGGATAGGATAGGATAAAGGATAGGATAGGATAGAGGATAGGATAGGATAGAGGATAGGATAGGATACAGGATAGAGTAGGATAGAGGATAGAGTAGGGTAGAGGATAGGATAGGATAGAGGATAGGATTGGATAGAGGAAAGTATAGGATAGAGGATAGGATAGGATAGAGGATAGGATAGGATAGGATAGAGGATAGGATAGGATAGGATAGAGGATAGGATAGGATAGAGGATAGGATAGGATAGAGGATAGGATAGGATAGAGGATAGGATAAGGGATAGGATAGGATAGAGGATCGGATAGAGGATAGGATAGGATAGAGGATAGGATAGGATAGAGGAAAGGATAGGATAGAGGATAGGATAGGTAATTGGATAGGATAGAGGATAGGATAAGGTAGAGGATAGTATAGGATAGAGGATAGGATAGGATAGAGGATAGGATAGGATAGAGGATAGGATAGGAAAAAGGATAGGATAGGATAGGATAGAGGATAGGATAGGATAGAGGATAGGATAGGATAGAGGATAGGATAGGATAGAGGATAGGATAGGATAGAGGATAGGATAGAGGATAGGATATAATAGAGGATAGGATAGAGGATAGGATAGGATAGAGGATAGGATAGAGGATAGGATAGGATAGAGGATCGGATAGAGGATAGGATAGGATAGAGGAAAGGATATAATAGAGGATAGGATAGGTAATTGGATAGGATAGAGGATAGGATAAGGTAGAGGATAGTATAGGATAGAGGATGGGATAGGATAGAGGATAGGATAGGATAAAGGATAGGATAGGATAGAGGATAGGATAGGATAGAGGATAGGATAGGATACAGGATAGGATAGAGGATCGGATAGAGGATCGGATAGAGGATAGGATAGGATAGAGGATAGGATAGGATAGAGGATAGAGTAGGATAGAGGATAGAGTAGGATAGAGGATAGGATAGGATAGAGGATAGGATTGTATAGAGGAAAGTATAGGATAGAGGATAGGATAGGGTAGAGGATAGGATATGATAGAGGATAGGATAGGATAGAAGATAGTATAGGATAGAGAATAGGATACAATAGAGGATAGGATAGGATAAAGGATAGGATAGCATAGAGGATAGGATAGGATAGGATAGAGGATAGGATAGGATAGGATAGAGGATAGGATAGGATAGAGGATAGGATAGAGGATAGGATAGGATAGAGGATCGGATAGAGGATAGGCTAGGATAGAGGATAGGATAGGATAGAGGAAAGGATAGGATAGAGGATAGGATAGGTAATTGGATAGGATAGAGGATAGGATAAGGTATAGGATAGTATAGGATAGAGGATAGGATAGGATAGAGGATAGGATAGGATAGAGGATAGGATAGGATAGAGGATAGGATAGGATAGAGGATAGGATAGGATAGAGGATAGGATAGGATAGAGGATAGGATAGGATAGAGGATAGGATAGAGGATAGGATAGGATAGAGGATAGGATAGGATAGAGGATAGGATAGAGGATAGGATAGGATAGAGGATCGGATAGAGGATAGGATAGGATAGAGGAAAGGATATAATAGAGGATAGGATAGGTAATTGGATAGGATAGAGGATAGGATAAGGTAGAGGATAGTATAGGATAGAGGATGGGATAGGATAGAGGATAGGATAGGATAGAGGATAGGATAGGAAAAAGGATAGGATAGGATAGAGGATAATATAGGATAGAGGATAGGATAGGATACAGGATAGGATAGGATAGAGGATAATATAGGATAGAGGATAGGATAGGATAGAGGATAGGATAGGATAGAGGATAGGATAGGATAGAGGATAGGATAGGATAGAGGATAGGATAGAGGATAGGATAGAGGATAGGATAGGATAGAGGATAGGATAGGATAGAGGATAGGATAGAGGATAGGATAGGATAGAGGATCGGATAGAGGATAGGATAGGATAGAGGAAAGGATATAATAGAGGATAGGATAGGTAATTGGATAGGATAGAGGATAGGATAAGGTAGAGGATAGTATAGGATAGAGGATGGGATAGGATAGAGGATAGGATAGGATAAAGGATAGGATAGGATAGAGGATAGGATAGGATAAAGGATAGGATAGGATACAGGATAGGATAGAGGATCGGATAGAGGATAGGATAGGATAGAGGATCGGATAGAGGATAGGATAGGATAGAGGATAGGATAGGATAGAGGATAGGATAGGATAGAGGATAATATAGGATAGAGGATAGGATAGGATAGAGGATAGGATAGGATAGAGGATAGGATAGGATAGAGGATAGTATAGGATAGAGAATAGGATAGAATAGAGGATAGGATAGGATAAAGGATAGGATAGCATAGAGGATAGGATAGGATAGGATAGAGGATAGGATAGGATAGAGGATAGGATAGGTAATTGGATAGGATAGAGGATAGGATAAGGTAGAGGATAGTATAGGATAGAGGATAGGATAGGATAGAGGATAGGATAGGAAAAAGGATAGGATAGGATAGGATAGAGGATAGGATAGGATAGAGGATAGGATAGGATAGAGGATAGGATAGGATAGAGGATAGGATAGGATACAGGATAGGATAGGATAGAGGATAATATAGGATAGAGGATAGGATAGGATAGAGGATAGGATAGGATAGAGGATAGGATAGGATAGAGGATAGGACAGAGGATAGGATATAATAGAGGATAGGATAGAGGATAGGATAGAGGATAGGATAGGATAGAGGATAGGATAGAGGATAGGATAGGATAGAGGATAGGATAGAGGATAGGATAGGATAGAGGATCGGATAGAGGATAGGATAGGATAGAGGAAAGGATATAATAGAGGATAGGATAGGTAATTGGATAGGATAGAGGATAGGATAAGGTAGAGGATAGTATAGGATAGAGG
This sequence comes from Halictus rubicundus, assembly GCF_050948215.1. Lineage (NCBI taxonomy): Eukaryota > Metazoa > Arthropoda > Insecta > Hymenoptera > Halictidae > Halictus > Halictus rubicundus. Next base: position 479,576 of record NW_027488717.1, on the reverse strand, counting down.
ATGGGATAGGATAGAGGATAGGATAGGATAAAGGATAGGATAGGATAGAGGATAGGATAGGATAGAGGATAGGATATGATACAGGATAGGATAGAGGATCGGATAGAGGATAGGATAGGATAGAGGATCGGATAGAGGATAGGATAGGATAGAGGATAGGATAGGATAGAGGATAGGATAGGATAGAGGATAGAGTAGGATAGAGGATAGAGTAGGATAGAGGATAGGATAGGATAGAGGATAGGATTGGATAGAGGAAAGTATAGGATAGAGGATAGGATAGGATAGAGGATAGGATAGGATAGAGGATAGGATAGGATAGAGGATAGTATAGGATAGAGAATAGGATAGAATAGAGGATAGGATAGGATAAAGGATAGGATAGCATAGAGGATAGGATAGGATAGGATAGAGGATAGGATAGGATAGGATAGGATAGAGGATAGGATAGGATAGAGGATAGGATAGGATAGAGGATAGGATAGAGGATAGGATAGGATAGAGGATCGGATAGAGGATAGGATAGGATAGAGGATAGGATAGGATAGAAGAAAGCATAGGATAGAGGATAGGATAGGTAATTGGATAGGATAGAGGATAGGATAAGGTAGAGGATAGTATAGGATAGAGGATAGGATAGGATAGAGGATAGGATAGGAAAAAGGATAGGATAGGATAGGATAGGATAGAGGATAGGATAGGGTAGAGGATAGGATAGGAAAAAGGATAGGATACAGGATCGGATAGAGGATAGGATAGGATAGAGGATCGGATAGAGGATAGGATAGGATAGAGGATAGGATAGGATAGAGGATAGAGTAGGATAGAGGATAGAGTAGGATAGAGGATAGGATAGGATAGAGGATAGGATTGGATAGAGGAAAGTATAGGATAGAGGATAGGATAGGATAGAGGATAGGATAGGATAGAGGATAGGATAGGATAGAGGATAGTATAGGATAGAGAATAGGATAGAATAGAGGATAGGATAGGATAAAGGATTAGATAGCATAGAGGATAGGATAGGATAGGATAGAGGATAGTATAGGATAGAGAATAGGATAGAATAGAGGATAGGATAGGATAAAGGATTAGATAGCATAGAGGATAGGATAGGATAGGATAGAGGATAGGATAGGATAGAGGATAGGATAGGATACAGGATAGGATAGAGGATCGGATAGAGGATAGGATAGGATAGAGGATCGGATAGAGGATAGGATAGGATAGAGGATAGGATAGGATAGAGGATAGAGTAGGATAGAGGATAGAGTAGGATAGAGGATAGGATAGGATAGAGGATAGGATTGGATAGAGGAAAGTATAGGATAGAGGATAGGATAGGATAGAGGATAGGATAGGATAGAGGATAGGATAGGATAGAGGATAGTATAGGATAGAGAATAGGATAGAATAGAGGATAGGATAGGATAAAGGATTAGATAGCATAGAGGATAGGATAGGATAGGATAGAGGATAGTATAGGATAGAGAATAGGATAGAATAGAGGATAGGATAGGATAAAGGATTAGATAGCATAGAGGATAGGATAGGATAGTATAGAGGATAGGATAGGATAGAGGAAAGGATAGGATAGAGGATAGGATAGGTAATTGGATAGGATAGAGGATAGGATAAGGTAGAGGATAGTATAGGATAGAGGATAGGATAGGATAGAGGATAGGATAGGATAGAGGATAGGATAGGAAAAAGGATAGGATAGGATAGGATAGAGGATAGGATAGGATAGATGATAGGATAGGATACAGGATAGGATAGAATAGATGATAATATAGGATAGAGGATAGGATAGGATAGAGGATAGGATAGGATAGAGGATAGAGTAGGATAGAGGATAGAGTAGGATAGAGGATAGGATAGGATAGAGGATAGGATTGGATAGAGGAAAGTATAGGATAGAGGATAGGATAGTATAGAGGATAGGATAGGATAGAGGATAGGATAGGATAGAGGATAGTATAGGATAGAGAATAGGATAGAATAGAGGATAGGATAGGATAAAGGATTAGATAGCATAGAGGATAGGATAGGATAGGATAGAGGATAGTATAGGATAGAGAATAGGATAGAATAGAGGATAGGATAGGATAAAGGATTAGATAGCATAGAGGATAGGATAGGATAGGATAGAGGATAGGATAGGATAGAGGATAGGATAGAGGATAGGATAGAGGATAGGATAGGATAGAGGTTCGGATAGAGGATAGGATAGGATAGAGGATAGGATAGGATAGAGGAAAGGATAGGATAGAGGATAGGATAGGTAATTGGATAGGATAGAGGATAGGATAAGGTAGAGGATAGTATAGGATAGAGGATAGGATAGGATAGAGGATAGGATAGGATAGAGGATAGGATAGGATAGAGGATAGGATAGGAAAAAGGATAGGATAGGATAGGATAGAGGATAGGATAGGATAGATGATAGGATAGGATACAGGATAGGATAGAATAGATGATAATATAGGATAGACGATAGGATAGGATAGAGGATAGGATAGGATAGAGCATAGGATAGGATAGAGGATAGGATAGGATAGAGGATAGGATAGGATAGAGGATAGGATTGGATAGAGGAAAGTATAGGATAGAGGATAGGATAGGATAGAGGATAGGATAGGATAGGATAGAGGATAGGATAGGATAGGATAGAGGATAGGATAGGATAGAGGAAAGGATATAATAGAGGATAGGATAGGTAATTGGATAGGATAGAGGATAGGATAAGGGAGAGGATAGTATAGGATAGAGGATGGGATCGGATAGAGGATAGGATAGGATAAAGGATAGGATAGGATAGAGGATAGGATAGGATAGAGGATAGGATAGGATACAGGATAGAGTAGGATAGAGGATAGAGTAGGGTAGAGGATAGGATAGGATAGAGGATAGGATTGGATAGAGGAAAGTATAGGATAGAGGATAGGATAGGATAGAGGATAGGATAGGATAGGATAGAGGATAGGATAGGATAGGATAGGATAGAGGATAGGATAGGATAGAGGATAGGATAGGATAGAGGATAGGATAGGATAGAGGATAGGATAGGATAGAGGATAGGATAGGTAATTGGATAGGATAGAGGATAGGATAAGGTAGAGGATAGTATAGGATAGAGGATAGGATAGGATAGAGGATAGGATAGGATAGAGGATAGGATAGGAAAAAGGATAGGATAGGATAGGATAGAGGATAGGATAGGATAGAGGATAGGATAGGATAGAGGATAGGATAGGATAGAGGATAGGATAGGATAGAGGATAGGATAGAGGATAGGATATAATAGAGGATAGGATAGAGGATAGGATAGGATAGAGGATAGGATAGAGGATAGGATAGGATAGAGGATCGGATAGAGGATAGGATAGGATAGAGGAAAGGATATAATAGAGGATAGGATAGGTAATTGGATAGGATAGAGGATAGGATAAGGTAGAGGATAGTATAGGATAGAGGATGGGATAGGATAGAGGATAGGATAGGATAAAGGATAGGATAGGATAGAGGATAGGATAGGATAGAGGATAGGATAGGATACAGGATAGGATAGAGGATCGGATAGAGGATCGGATAGAGGATAGGATAGGATAGAGGATAGGATAGGATAGAGGATAGAGTAGGATAGAGGATAGAGTAGGATAGAGGATAGGATAGGATAGAGGATAGGATTGTATAGAGGAAAGTATAGGATAGAGGATAGGATAGGGTAGAGGATAGGATATGATAGAGGATAGGATAGGATAGAAGATAGTATAGGATAGAGAATAGGATACAATAGAGGATAGGATAGGATAAAGGATAGGATAGCATAGAGGATAGGATAGGATAGGATAGAGGATAGGATAGGATAGGATAGAGGATAGGATAGGATAGAGGATAGGATAGAGGATAGGATAGGATAGAGGATCGGATAGAGGATAGGCTAGGATAGAGGATAGGATAGGATAGAGGAAAGGATAGGATAGAGGATAGGATAGGTAATTGGATAGGATAGAGCATAGGATAAGGTATAGGATAGTATAGGATAGAGGATAGGATAGGATAGAGGATAGGATAGGATAGAGGATAGGATAGGATAGAGGATAGGATAGGATAGAGGATAGGATAGGATAGAGGATAGGATAGGATAGAGGATAGGATAGGATAGAGGATAGGATAGAGGATAGGATAGGATAGAGGATAGGATAGGATAGAGGATAGGATAGAGGATAGGATAGGATAGAGGATCGGATAGAGGATAGGATAGGATAGAGGAAAGGATATAATAGAGGATAGGATAGGTAATTGGATAGGATAGAGGATAGGATAAGGTAGAGGATAGTATAGGATAGAGGATGGGATAGGATAGAGGATAGGATAGGATAGAGGATAGGATAGGAAAAAGGATAGGATAGGATAGAGGATAATATAGGATAGAGGATAGGATAGGATACAGGATAGGATAGGATAGAGGATAATATAGGATAGAGGATAGGATAGGATAGAGGATAGGATAGGATAGAGGATAGGATAGGATAGAGGATAGGATAGGATAGAGGATAGGATAGAGGATAGGATAGGATAGAGGATAGGATAGGATAGAGGATAGGATAGGATAGAGGATAGGATAGAGGATAGGATAGGATAGAGGATCGGATAGAGGATAGGATAGGATAGAGGAAAGGATATAATAGAGGATAGGATAGGTAATTGGATAGGATAGAGGATAGGATAAGGTAGAGGATAGTATAGGATAGAGGATGGGATAGGATAGAGGATAGGATAGGATAAAGGATAGGATAGGATAGAGGATAGGATAGGATAAAGGATAGGATAGGATACAGGATAGGATAGAGGATCGGATAGAGGATAGGATAGGATAGAGGATCGGATAGAGGATAGGATAGGATAGAGGATAGGATAGGATAGAGGATAGGATAGGATAGAGGATAATATAGGATAGAGGATAGGATAGGATAGAGGATAGGATAGGATAGAGGATAGGATAGGATAGAGGATAGTATAGGATAGAGAATAGGATAGAATAGAGGATAGGATAGGATAAAGGATAGGATAGCATAGAGGATAGGATAGGATAGGATAGAGGATAGGATAGGATAGAGGATAGGATAGGTAATTGGATAGGATAGAGGATAGGATAAGGTAGAGGATAGTATAGGATAGAGGATAGGATAGGATAGAGGATAGGATAGGATAGAGGATAGGATAGGAAAAAGGATAGGATAGGATAGGATAGAGGATAGGATAGGATAGAGGATAGGATAGGATAGAGGATAGGATAGGATAGAGGATAGGATAGGATACAGGATAGGATAGGATAGAGGATAATATAGGATAGAGGATAGGATAGGATAGAGGATAGGATAGGATAGAGGATAGGATAGGATAGAGGATAGGACAGAGGATAGGATATAATAGAGGATAGGATAGAGGATAGGATAGAGGATAGGATAGGATAGAGGATAGGATAGAGGATAGGATAGGATAGAGGATAGGATAGAGGATAGGATAGGATAGAGGATCGGATAGAGGATAGGATAGGATAGAGGAAAGGATATAATAGAGGATAGGATAGGTAATTGGATAGGATAGAGGATAGGATAAGGTAGAGGATAGTATAGGATAGAGGATGGGATAGGATAGAGGATAGGATAGGATAAAGGATAGGATAGGATAGAGGATAGGATAGGATAGAGGATAGGATATGATACAGGATAGGATAGAGGATCGGATAGAGGATAGGATAGGATAGAGGATCGGATAGAGGATAGGATAGGATAGAGGATAGGATAGGATAGAGGATAGGATAGGATAGAGGATAGAGTAGGATAGAGGATAGAGTAGGATAGAGGATAGGATAGGATAGAGGATAGGATTGGATAGAGGAAAGTATAGGATAGAGGATAGGATAGGATAGAGGATAGGATAGGATAGAGGATAGGATAGGATAGAGGATAGTATAGGATAGAGAATAGGATAGAATAGAGGATAGGATAGGATAAAGGATAGGATAGCATAGAGGATAGGATAGGATAGGATAGAGGATAGGATAGGATAGGATAGGATAGAGGATAGGATAGAGGATAGGATAGGATAGAGGATAGGATAGGATAGAAGAAAGCATAGGATAGAGGATAGGATAGGTAATTGGATAGGATAGAGGATAGGATAAGGTAGAGGATAGTATAGGATAGAGGATAGGATAGGATAGAGGATAGGATAGGAAAAAGGATAGGATAGGATAGGATAGGATAGAGGATAGGATAGGGTAGAGGATAGTATAGGATAGAGAATAGGATAGAATAGAGGATAGGATAGGATAAAGGATAGGATAGCATAGAGGATAGGATAGGATAGGATAGAGGATAGGATAGGATAGGATAGAGGATAGGATAGGATAGAGGATAGGATAGGATAGAGGATAGGATAGAGGATAGGATAGAGGATAGGATAGAGGATAGGATAGGATAGAGGTTCGGATAGAGGATAGGATAGGATAGAGGATAGGATAGGATAGAGGAAAGGATAGGATAGAGGATAGGATAGGTAATTGGATAGGATAGAGGATAGGATAAGGTAGAGGATAGTATAGGATAGAGGATAGGATAGGATAGAGGATAGGATAGGATAGAGGATAGGATAGGAAAAAGGATAGGATAGGATAGGATAGAGGATAGGATAGGATTTAGGATAGGATAGGATAGAGGATAGGATAGGATACAGGATAGGATAGGATAGAGGATAATATAGGATAGAGGATAGGATAGGATAGAGGATAGGATAGGATAGAGGATAGGATAGGATAGAGGATAGGATAGGATAGAGGATAGGATAGAGGATAGGATATAATAGAGGATAGGATAGAGGATAGGATAGAGGATAGGATAGGATAGAGGATAGGATAGAGGATAGGATAGGATAGAGGATCGGATAGAGGATAGGATAGGATAGAGGATAGGATAGGATAGAGGATAGAGTAGGATAGAGGATAGAGCAGGATAGAGGATAGGATAGGATAGAGGATAGGATTGGATAGAGGAGAGTATAGGATAGAGGATAGGATAGGATAGAGGATAGGATAGGATAGAGGATAGGATAGGATAGAGGATAGTATAGGATAGAGAATAGGATAGAATAGTGGATAGGATAGGATAAAGGATAGGATAGCATAGAGGATAGGATAGGATAGGATAGAGGATAGGATAGGATAGGATAGGATAGAGGATAGGATAGGATAGAGGATACGATATGATACAGGATAGGGTAGGATGGAGGATAGGATAGGATAGAGGATAGGATGGGATAGACGATAGAGGATGCGATGCATGATAGGATATGATAGAGGATAGGATAGGATAGAGGATAGGATAGGATAGAGGATAGGATAGGATAGAGGATAGGATAGGATAGATGATAGGATAGGAAAGAGGATAGGATAGGATAGAGGATAGGATAGGATAGAGTATATGATAGAGGATTGGATATGATAGAGGATAGGATAGAGGATACGATAGAGGATTGGATATGATAGAGGATAGGATAGAGGATAGAATAGGATAGATGATATTATAGGATAGAGGATAGGATATGATAGAGTAAACGATATTTTAGAGGATAAGATAGGGTAGAGGATAGGATAGAGGATAGGATTGGATAGAGGATAGGATAGAGGATAGGATAGAGGATAGGATAGAGGATAGGATCGAGGATAGGATAGACTATAGAATAGGATAGATGATATTATAGGATAGAGGATAGGATATGATAGAGTAAACGATATTATAGAGGATAAGATAGGGTAGAGGATAGGATAGAGGATAGGATAGGATAGAGGATAGGATAGAGGATAGGGTAGAGGATAGGATAGAGGATAGGATAAGATAGAGGATAGGATAGAGGATAGGATAGAGGATAGGATAAGATAGAGGATAGGATAGGATAGAGGATAGGATAGGATAGAGGATCGGATAGAGGATAGGATGGGATAGAGGATAGGATAGGATAGAGGATAGGATATAATGGAGGATTGGATAGGATAGAGGATAGGATAGGATAGAGGATCTAATAGAGGATAGGATAGGATAGAGGATAGGATAGGATAGAGGATAGGATAGGATAGAGGATAGGATAGGATAGAGGATAGGATAAGATAGAGGATAGGATAGGATGGGATAGAGGATAGGATAGGATAGAATAGGATAGATGATATTATAGGATAGAGTAAACGATATTATAGAGGATAAGATAGGGTAGAGGTTAGGATAGAGGATAGGATAGGATAGAGGATAGGATAGGATAGAGGATAGGATAGAGGATAGGGTAGAGGATAGGATACAGAATAGGATAGGATATAGGATAGAGAATAATATATGATATAGGATAGAGAATAGGATAGGATATAGGATATTATAGGATAGAGGATAGGAAAGGATAGAGGATAGGATAGGATGGATGATAGGATATGATAGAGCATAGGGTAAGTTAGGATAGAGGATAGGATAGGATAGACGATAGAGGATAGGATGGATAATAGGATATTATAGAGCATAGGATAGGATAGAGGAGAGGATGGGATAGAGGATAGGATAGGATAGAGGATAGGATAGGATAGAGTATAGGATAGAGGATGGAGGATAGGATAGGATAGAGGATAAGATAGGATAGAGGATCGGATAGGATGGATGATACGATATGACAGAGGATAGGATAGTACAGAGTATAGGATTGGATAGAGAATAGGATAGGACATAGGATAGATAATAGGATAGGATATAGGATATTATAGGATAGAGGATAGGATAGGATAGAGGATACGATATGATAGAGGATAGGGTAGGATGGAGGATAGGATAGTATAGAGGATAGGATAGGATAGAGGACACGATATGATAGAGGATAGGGTAGGATGGAGGATAGGATAGGATAGAGGATAGGATGGGATAGACGATAGAGGATGCGATGGATGATAGGATATGATAGAGGATAGGATAGGATAGAGGATAGGATAGGATAGAGGATAGGATAGGATAGAGGATAGGATAGGATAGAGGATAGGATAGGATCTAGGATAGGATAGGATAGAGGATAGGATAGGATAGAGGGTAGTATAGGATAGAGGATAGCATAGGATAGATGATACGATATGATATGGGAGTAGATAGGATAGAGGATAGGATAGGATAGAGGATAGGATAGGATAGAGGATATGATAGTATAGAGTATAGGATAGGATACAGAATAGGATAGGATATAGGATAGAGAATAATATATGATATAGGATAGAGAATAGGATAGGATATAGGATATTATAGGATAGAGGATAGGATAGGATAGAGGATAGGATAGGATGGATGATAGGATATGATAGAGGATAGGATAGGTTAGGATAGAGGATAGGATAGGATAGACGATAGAGGATAGGATGGATAATAGGATATTATTGAGGATAGGATAGGATAGAGGATAGGATAGGGTAGAGAATAGGATAGGATAGAGGATAGGATGGGATAGACGATAGAGGATGCGATGCATGATAGGATATGATAGAGGATAGGATAGTACAGAGTATATGATTGGATAGAGAATAGGATAGGATATAGGATAGATAATAGGATAGGATATAGGATATTATAGGATAGAGGATAGGATAGGATAGAGGATACGATATGATAGAGGATAGGGTAGGATGGAGGATAGGATAGGATAGAGGATAGGATAGGATAGAGGATACGATATGATACAGGATAGGGTAGGATGGAGGATAGGATAGGATAGAGGATAGGATGGGATAGACGATAGAGGATGCGATGCATGATAGGATATGATAGAGGATAGGATAGGATAGAGGATAGGATAGGATAGAGGATAGGATAGGATAGAGGATAGGATAGGATAGATGATAGGATAGGAAAGAGGATAGGATAGGATAGAGGATAGGATAGGATAGAGTATATGATAGAGGATTGGATATGATAGAGGATAGGATAGAGGATACGATAGAGGATTGGATATGATAGAGGATAGGATAGAGGATAGAATAGGATAGATGATATTATAGGATAGAGGATAGGATATGATAGAGTAAACGATATTTTAGAGGATAAGATAGGGTAGAGGATAGGATAGAGGATAGGATTGGATAGAGGATAGGATAGAGGATAGGATAGAGGATAGGATAGAGGATAGGATAGAGGATAGGATAGAGGATAGGATAGAGGATAGGATCGAGGATAGGATAGACTATAGAATAGGATAGATGATATTATAGGATAGAGGATAGGATATGATAGAGTAAACGATATTATAGAGGATAAGATAGGGTAGAGGATAGGATAGAGGATAGGATAGGATAGAGGATAGGATAGAGGATAGGGTAGAGGATAGGATAGAGGATAGGTTGAGATAGAGGATAGGATAGAGGATAGGATAGAGGATAGGATAAGATAGAGGATAGGATAGGATAGAGGATAGGATAGGATAGAGGATCGGATAGAGGATAGGATAGGATAGAGGATAGGATAGGATAGAGGATAGGATAGGGTAGAGGATAGGATAAGATAGAGGATAGGATAGGATGGGATAGAGGATAGGATAGGATAGAATAGGATAGATGATATTATAGGATAGAGGATAGGATATGATAGAGTCAACGATATTTTAGAGGATAAGATAGGGTAGAGGATAGGATAGAGGATAGGATAGGATAGAGGATAGGATAGAGGATAGGATAGAGGATAGGATAGAGGATAGGATAGAGGATAGGATAGAGGATAGGATAGAGGATAGGATAGAGGATAGGATAGAGGATAGGATAGAGGATAGGATAGAGGATAGGATAGAGGATAGGATAGAGGATAGGATAGACTATAGAATAGGATAGATGATATTATAGGATAGAGGATAGGATATGATAGAGTAAACGATATTATAGAGGATAAGATAGGGTAGAGGATAGGATAGAGGATAGGATAGGATAGAGGATAGGGTAGAGGATAGGATAGAGGATAGGATAAGATAGAGGATAGGATAGAGGATAGGATAGAGGATAGGATAGAGGATAGGATAGGATAGAGGATCGGATAGAGGATAGGATAGGATAGAGGATAGGATAGGATAGAGGATAGAGTAGGATAGAGGATAGAGTAGGATAGAGGATAGGATAGGATAGAGGATAGGATTGGATAGAGGAAAGTATAGGATAGAGGATAGGATAGGATAGAGGATAGGATAGGATAGAGGATAGGATAGGATAGAGGATAGTATAGGATAGAGAATAGGATAGAATAGTGGATAGGATAGGATAAAGGATAGGATAGCATAGAGGATAGGATAGGATAGGATAGAGGATAGGATAGGATAGGATAGAGGATAGGATAGGATAGAGGATAGGATAGGATAGAGGATAGGATAGAGGATAGGATAGGATAGAGGATCGGATAGAGGATAGGCTAGGATAGAGGATAGGATAGGATAGAGGAAAGCATAGGATAGAGGATAGGATAGGTAATTGGATAGGATAGAGGATAGGATAAGGTAGAGGATAGTATAGGATAGAGGATAGGATAGGATAGAGGATAGGATAGGAAAAATAATAGGATAGAATAGGATAGAGGATAGGATAGGATAGAGGATAGGATAGGGTAGAGGATAGTATAGGATAGAGAATAGGATAGAATAGAGGATAGGATAGGATAAAGGATAGGATAGCATAGAGGATAGGATAGGATAGGATAGAGGATAGGATAGGATAGGATAGAGGATAGGATAGGATAGAGGATAGGATAGGATAGAGGATAGGATAGGATAGAGGATAGGATAGAGGATAGGATAGGATAAAGGATCGGATAGAGGATAGGATAGGATAGAGGATAGGATAGGATAGAGGATAGGATAGGATAGAGGATAGGATAGGGTAGAGGATAATATAGGATAGAGGATAGGATAGGATAGAGGATAGGATAGGATAGAGGATAGGATAGGATAGAGGATAGGATAGGATAGAGGATAGAGTAGGATAGAGGATAGAGTAGGATAGAGGATAGGATAGGATAGAGGATAGGATTGGATAGAGGAAAGTATAGGATAGGGGATAGGATAGGATAGAGGATAGGATAGGATAGAGGATAGGTTAGGATAGAGGATAGTATAGGATAGAGAATAGGATAGAATAGAGGATAGGATAGGATAAAGGATAGGATAGCATAGAGGATAGGATAGGATAGGATAGAGGATAGGATAGGATAGGATAGAGGATAGGATAGGATAGAGGATAGGATAGGATAGAGGATAGGATAGGATAGGATAGAGGATAGGATAGGATAGAGGATAGGATAGGATAGAGGATAGGATAGGACAGAGGATAGGATAGGATAGAGGATAGGATAGAGGATAGGATAGGATAGAGGTTCGGATAGAGGATAGGATAGGATAGAGGATAGGATAGGATAGAGGAAAGGATAGGATAGAGGATAGGATAGGTAATTGGATAGGATAGAGGATAGGATAAGGTAGAGGATAGTATAGGATAGAGGATAGGATAGGATAGAGGATAGGATAGGATAGAGGATAGGATAGGAAAAAGGATAGGATAGGATAGGATAGAGGATAGGATAGGATAGAGGATAGGATAGGATACAGGATAGGATAGGATAGAGGATAATGTAGGATAGAGGATAGGATAGGATAGAGGATAGGATAGGATAGAGGATAGGATAGGATAGAGGATAGGATAGGATAGAGGATAGGATAGGATAGAGGATAGGATAGAGGATAGGATAGGATAGAGGATAGGATAGAGGATAGGATAGAGGATAGGATAGAGGATAGGATAGAGGATAGGATAGGATAGAGGATAGGATAGAGGATAGGATAGGATAGAGGATCGGATAGAGGATAAGATAGGATAGAGGAAAGGATATAATAGAGGATAGGATAGGTAATTGGATAGGATAGAGGATAGGATAAGGTAGAGGATAGTATAGGATAGAGGATGGGATAGGATAGAGGATAGGATAGGATAAAGGATAGGATAGGATAGAGGATAGGATAGGATAGAGGATAGGATAGGATACAGGATAGGATAGAGGATCGGATAGAGGATAGGATAGGATAGAGGATCGGATAGAGGATAGGATAGGATAGAGGATAGGATAGGATAGAGGATAGAGTAGGATAGAGGATAGAGTAGGATAGAGGATAGGATAGGATAGAGGATAGGATTGGATAGAGGAAAGCATAGGATAGAGGATAGGATAGGTAATTGGATAGGATAGAGGATAGGATAAGGTAGAGGATAGTATAGGATAGAGGATAGGATAGGATAGAGGATAGGATAGGAAAAATAATAGGATAGAATAGGATAGAGGATAGGATAGGATAGAGGATAGGATAGGGTAGAGGATAGTATAGGATAGAGAATAGGATAGAATAGAGGATAGGATAGGATAAAGGATAGGATAGCATAGAGGATAGGATAGGATAGGATAGAGGATAGGATAGGATAGGATAGAGGATAGGATAGGATAGAGGATAGGATAGGATAGAGGATAGGATAGGATAGAGGATAGGATAGGATAGAGGATAGGATAGAGGATAGGATAGGATAGAGGATCGGATAGAGGATAGGATAGGATAGAGGATAGGATAGGATAGAGGATAGGATAGGATAGAGGATAGGATAGGGTAGAGGATAATATAGGATAGAGGATAGGATAGGATAGAGGATAGGATAGGATAGAGGATAGGATAGGATAGAGGATAGGATAGGATAGAGGATAGAGTAGGATAGAGGATAGAGTAGGATAGAGGATAGGATAGAATAGAGGATAGGATTGGATAGAGGAAAGTATAGGATAGGGGATAGGATAGGATAGAGGATAGGATAGGATAGAGGATAGGTTAGGATAGAGGATAGTATAGGATAGAGAATAGGATAGAATAGAGGATAGGATAGGATAAAGGATAGGATAGCATAGAGGATAGGATAGGATAGGATAGAGGATAGGATAGGATAGGATAGAGGATAGGATAGGATAGAGGATAGGATAGGATAGAGGATAGGATAGGACAGAGGATAGGATAGGATAGAGGATAGGATAGAGGATAGGATAGGATAGAGGTTCGGATAGAGGATAGGATAGGATAGAGGATAGGATAGGATAGAGGAAAGGATAGGATAGAGGATAGGATAGGTAATTGGATAGGATAGAGGATAGGATAAGGTAGAGGATAGTATAGGATAGAGGATAGGATAGGATAGGGGATAGGATAGGATAGAGGATAGGATAGGAAAAAGGATAGGATAGGATAGGATAGAGGATAGGATAGGATAGAGGATAGGATAGGATAGAGGATAGGATAGGATACAGGATAGGATAGGATAGAGGATAATATAGGATAGAGGATAGGATAGGATAGAGGATAGGATAGGATAGAGGATAGGATAGGATAGAGGATAGGATAGAGGATAGGATATAATAGAGGATAGGATAGAGGATAGGATAGAGGATAGGATAGGATAGAGGATAGGATAGAGGATAGGATAGAGGATAGGATAGGATAGAGGATCGGATAGAGGATAGGATAGGATAGAGGATAGGATAGGATAGAGGATAGAGTAGGATAGAGGATAGAGTAGGATAGAGGATAGGATAGGATAGAGGATAGGATTGGATAGAGGAAAGTATAGGATAGAGGATAGGATAGGATAGAGGATAGGATAGGATAGAGGATAGGATAGGATAGAGGATAGTATAGGATAGAGAATAGGATAGAATAGTGGATAGGATAGGATAAAGGATAGGATAGCATAGAGGATAGGATAGGATAGGATAGAGGATAGGATAGGATAGGATAGAGGATAGGATAGGATAGAGGATAGGATAGGATAGAGGATAGGATAGAGGATAGGATAGGATAGAGGATCGGATAGAGGATAGGATAGGATAGAGGATAGGATAGGATAGAGGAAAGCATAGGATAGAGGATAGGATAGGTAATTGGATAGGATAGAGGATAGGATAAGGTAGAGGATAGTATAGGATAGAGGATAGGATAGGATAGAGGATAGGATAGGAAAAATAATAGGATAGAATAGGATAGAGGATAGG
The DNA here is from genome assembly GCF_050948215.1 of Halictus rubicundus. Taxonomy (NCBI): domain Eukaryota; kingdom Metazoa; phylum Arthropoda; class Insecta; order Hymenoptera; family Halictidae; genus Halictus; species Halictus rubicundus. The sequence goes on along the minus strand of NW_027488717.1, from coordinate 464,448 downwards.
ATAGGATAGAGGATAGGATAGGGTAGAGGATAGTATAGGATAGAGAATAGGATAGAATAGAGGATAGGATAGGATAAAGGATAGGATAGCATAGAGGATAGGATAGGATAGGATAGAGGATAGGATAGGATAGGATAGAGGATAGGATAGGATAGAGGATAGGATAGGATAGAGGATAGGATAGGATAGAGGATAGGATAGAGGATAGGATAGGATAGAGGATCGGATAGAGGATAGGATAGGATAGAGGATAGGATAGGATAGAGGATAGGATAGGATAGAGGATAGGATAGGGTAGAGGATAATATAGGATAGAGGATAGGATAGGATAGAGGATAGGATAGGATAGAGGATAGGATAGGATAGAGGATAGGATAGGATAGAGGATAGAGTAGGATAGAGGATAGAGTAGGATAGAGGATAGGATAGGATAGAGGATAGGATTGGATAGAGGAAAGTATAGGATAGGGGATAGGATAGGATAGAGGATAGGATAGGATAGAGGATAGGTTAGGATAGAGGATAGTATAGGATAGAGAATAGGATAGAATAGAGGATAGGATAGGATAAAGGATAGGATAGCATAGAGGATAGGATAGGATAGGATAGAGGATAGGATAGGATAGGATAGAGGATAGGATAGGATAGAGGATAGGATAGGATAGAGGATAGGATAGGATAGGATAGAGGATAGGATAGGATAGAGGATAGGATAGGATAGAGGATAGGATAGGACAGAGGATAGGATAGGATAGAGGATAGGATAGAGGATAGGATAGGATAGAGGTTCGGATAGAGGATAGGATAGGATAGAGGATAGGATAGGATAGAGGAAAGGATAGGATAGAGGATAGGATAGGTAATTGGATAGGATAGAGGATAGGATAAGGTAGAGGATAGTATAGGATAGAGGATAGGATAGGATAGAGGATAGGATAGGATAGAGGATAGGATAGGAAAAAGGATAGGATAGGATAGGATAGAGGATAGGATAGGATAGAGGATAGGATAGGATACAGGATAGGATAGGATAGAGGATAATGTAGGATAGAGGATAGGATAGGATAGAGGATAGGATAGGATAGAGGATAGGATAGGATAGAGGATAGAGGATAGGATAGGATAGAGGATAGGATAGAGGATAGGATAGGATAGAGGATAGGATAGAGGATAGGATAGAGGATAGGATAGAGGATAGGATAGAGGATAGGATAGGATAGAGGATAGGATAGAGGATAGGATAGGATAGAGGATCGGATAGAGGATAAGATAGGATAGAGGAAAGGATATAATAGAGGATAGGATAGGTAATTGGATAGGATAGAGGATAGGATAAGGTAGAGGATAGTATAGGATAGAGGATGGGATAGGATAGAGGATAGGATAGGATAAAGGATAGGATAGGATAGAGGATAGGATAGGATAGAGGATAGGATAGGATACAGGATAGGATAGAGGATCGGATAGAGGATAGGATAGGATAGAGGATCGGATAGAGGATAGGATAGGATAGAGGATAGGATAGGATAGAGGATAGAGTAGGATAGAGGATAGAGTAGGATAGAGGATAGGATAGGATAGAGGATAGGATTGGATAGAGGAAAGTATAGGATAGAGGATAGGATAGGATAGAGGATAGGATAGGATAGAGGATAGGATAGGATAGAGGATAGTATAGGATAGAGAATAGGATAGAATAGAGGATAGGATAGGATAAAGGATTAGATAGCATAGAGGATAGGATAGGATAGGATAGAGGATAGTATAGGATAGAGAATAGGATAGAATAGAGGATAGGATAGGATAAAGGATTAGATAGCATAGAGGATAGGATAGGATAGGATAGAGGATAGGATAGGATAGAGGAAAGGATAGGATAGAGGATAGGATAGGTAATTGGATAGGATAGAGGATAGGATAAGGTAGAGGATAGTATAGGATAGAGGATAGGATAGGATAGAGGATAGGATAGGATAGAGGATAGGATAGGAAAAAGGATAGGATAGGATAGGATAGAGGATAGGATAGGATAGATGATAGGATAGGATACAGGATAGGATAGAATAGATGATAATATAGGATAGAGGATAGGATAGGATAGAGGATAGGATAGGATAGAGGATAGAGTAGGATAGAGGATAGAGTAGGATAGAGGATAGGATAGGATAGAGGATAGGATTGGATAGAGGAAAGTATAGGATAGAGGATAGGATAGGATAGAGGATAGGATAGGATAGAGGATAGGATAGGATAGAGGATAGTATAGGATAGAGAATAGGATAGAATAGAGGATAGGATAGGATAAAGAATTAGATAGCATAGAGGATAGGATAGGATAGGATAGAGGATAGTATAGGATAGAGAATAGGATAGAATAGAGGATAGGATAGGATAAAGGATTAGATAGCATAGAGGATAGGATAGGATAGGATAGAGGATAGGATAGGATAGAGGATAGGATAGGATAGAGGATAGGATAGAGGATAGGATAGAGGATAGGATAGGATAGAGGTTCGGATAGAGGATAGGATAGGATAGAGGATAGGATAGGATAGAGGAAAGGATAGGATAGAGGATAGGATAGGTAATTGGATAGGATAGAGGATAGGATAAGGTAGAGGATAGTATAGGATAGAGGATAGGATAGGATAGAGGATAGGATAGGATAGAGGATAGGATAGGATAGAGGATAGGATAGGAAAAAGGATAGGATAGGATAGGATAGAGGATAGGATAGGATAGATGATAGGATAGGATACAGGATAGGATAGAATAGATGATAATATAGGATAGACGATAGGATAGGATAGAGGATAGGATAGGATAGAGGATAGGATAGGATAGAGGATAGGATAGGATAGAGGATAGGATAGGATAGAGGATAGGATAGGATAGAGGATAGGATAGAGGATAGGATAGGATAGAGGATCGGATAGAGGATAGGATAGGATAGAGGAAAGGATATAATAGAGGATAGGATAGGTAATTGGATAGGATAGAGGATAGGATAAGGGAGAGGATAGTATAGGATAGAGGATGGGATCGGATAGAGGATAGGATAGGATAAAGGATAGGATAGGATAGAGGATAGGATAGGATAGAGGATAGGATAGGATAGAGGATAGGATAGGATACAGGATAGAGTAGGATAGAGGATAGAGTAGGGTAGAGGATAGGATAGGATAGAGGATAGGATTGGATAGAGGAAAGTATAGGATAGAGGATAGGATAGGATAGAGGATAGGATAGGATAGGATAGAGGATAGGATAGGATAGGATAGAGGATAGGATAGGATAGAGGATAGGATAGGATAGAGGATAGGATAGGATAGAGGATAGGATATGGGATAGGATAGGATAGAGGATCGGATAGAGGATAGGATAGGATAGAGGATAGGATAGGATAGAGGAAAGGATAGGATAGAGGATAGGATAGGTAATTGGATAGGATAGAGGATAGGATAAGGTAGAGGATAGTATAGGATAGAGGATAGGATAGGATAGAGGATAGGATAGGATAGAGGATAGGATAGGAAAAAGGATGGGATAGGATAGGATAGAGGATAGGATAGGATAGAGGATAGGATAGGAAAAAGGATGGGATAGGATAGGATAGAGGATAGGATAGGATAGAGGATAGGATAGGATAGAGGATAGGATAGGATAGAGGATAGGATAGGATAGAGGATAGGATAGAGGATAGGATATAATAGAGGATAGGATAGAGGATAGGATAGGATAGAGGATAGGATAGAGGATAGGATAGGATAGAGGATCGGATAGAGGATAGGATAGGATAGAGGAAAGGATATAATAGAGGATAGGATAGGTAATTGGATAGGATAGAGGATAGGATAAGGTAGAGGATAGTATAGGATAGAGGATGGGATAGGATAGAGGATAGGATAGGTAATTGGATAGGATAGAGGATAGGATAAGGTATAGGATAGTATAGGATAGAGGATAGGATAGGATAGAGGATAGGATAGGATAGAGGATAGGATAGGATAGAGGATAGGATAGGATAGAGGATAGGATAGGATAGAGGATAGGATAGGATAGAGGATAGGATAGGATACAGGATAGGATAGGATAGAGGATAATATAGGATAGAGGATAGGATAGGATAGAGGATAGGATAGGATAGAGGATAGGATAGGATAGAGGATAGGATAGAGGATAGGATAGGATAGAGGATAGGATAAAGGATAGGATAGAGGATAGGATAGGATAGAGGACCTGATAGAGGATAGGATAGGATAGAGGAAAGGATATAATAGAGGATAGGATAGGTAATTGGATAGGATAGAGGATAGGATAAGGTAGAGGATAGTATAGGATAGAGGATAGGATAGGATAGAGGATAGGATAGGATAGAGGATAGGATAGGAAAAAGGATAGGATAGGATAGAGGATAATATAGGATAGAGGATAGGATAGGATACAGGATAGGATAGGATAGAGGATAATATAGGATAGAGGATAGGATAGGATAGAGGATAGGATAGGATAGAGGATAGGATAGGATAAAGGATAGGATAGCATAGAGGATAGGATAGAGGATAGGATAGGATAGAGGATAGGATAGGGTAGAGGATAGTATAGGATAGAGAATAGGATAGAATAGAGGATAGGATAGGATAAAGGATAGGATAGCATAGAGGATAGGATAGGATAGGATAGAGGATAGAGGATAGAGGATAGGATAGGATAGGATAGAGGATAGGATAGGATAGAGGATAGGATAGGATAGAGGATAGGATAGAGGATAGGATAGGATAGAGGATCGGATAGAGGATAGGATAGGATAGAGGATAGGATAGGATAGAGGAAAGCATAGGATAGAGGATAGGATAGGTAATTGGATAGGATAGAGGATAGGATGAGGTAGAGGATAGTATAGGATAGAGGATAGGATAGGATAGAGGATAGGATAGGAAAAAGGATAGGATAGGATAGGATAGAGGATAGGATAGGATAGAGGATAGGATAGGGTAGAGGATAATATAGGATAGAGGATAGGATAGGATAGAGGATGGGATAGGATAGAGGATGGGATAGGATAGAGGATAGGATAGGATAAAGGATAGGATAGGATAGAGGATAGGATAGGATAGAGGATAGGATAGGATACAGGATAGGATAGGATAGGATAGAGGATAGGATAGGATAGGATAGAGGATAGGATAGGATAGAGGATAGGATAGGATAGAGGATAGGATAGAGGATAGGATAGGATAGAGGTTCGGATAGAGGATAGGATAGGATAGAGGAAAGCATAGGATAGAGGATAGGATAGGTAATTGGATAGGATAGAGGATAGGATAAGGTAGAGGATAGTATAGGATAGAGGATAGGATAGGATAGAGGATAGGATAGGAAAAAGGATAGGATAGGATAGGATAGAGGATAGGATAGGATAGAGGATAGGATAGGATAGAGGATAGGATAGGATAGAGGATAGGATAGAGGATAGGATAGGATAGAGGATAGGATAGAGGATAGGATAGAGGATAGGATATGATAGAGGATCGGATAGAGGATAGGATAGGATAGAGGAAAGGATATAATAGAGGATAGAATAGGTAATTGGATAGGATAGAGGATAGGATAAGGTAGAGGATAGTATAGGATAGAGGATGGGATAGGATAGAGGATAGGATAGGATAAAGGATAGGATAGGATAGAGGATAGGATAGGATAGAGGATAGGATAGGATACAGGATAGGATAGAGGATCGGATAGAGGATAGGATAGGATAGAGGATCGGATAGAGGATAGGATAGGATAGAGGATAGGATAGGATAGAGGATAGGATAGGATAGAGGATAATATAGGATAGAGGATAGGATAGGATAGAGGATAGGATAGGATAGAGCATAGGATAGGATAGAGGATAGTATAGGATAGAGAATAGGATAGAATGGAGGATAGGATAGGATAAAGGATAGGATAGCATAGAGGATAGGATAGGATGGGATAGAGGATAGGATAGAGGATAGGATAGAGGATAGGATAGGGTAGAGGTTCGGATAGAGGATAGGATAGGATAGAGGATAGGATAGGATAGAGGAAAGGATAGGATAGAGGATAGGATAGGTAATTGGATAGGATAGAGGATAGGATAAGGTAGAGGATAGTATAGGATAGAGGATAGGATAGGATAGAGGATAGGATAGGATAGAGGATAGGATAGGAAAAAGGATAGGATAGGATAGGATAGAGGATAGGATAGGATAGAGGATAGGATAGGATAGAGGATAGGATAGGATACAGGATAGGATAGGATAGAGGATAATATAGGATAGAGGATAGGATAGGATAGAGGATAGGATAGGATAGAGGATAGGATAGGATAGAGGATAGGATAGAGGATAGGATATAATAGAGGATAGGATAGAGGATAGGATAGAGGATAGGATAGGATAGAGGATAGGATAGAGGATAGGATAGAGGATAGGATAGGATAGAGGATCGGATAGAGGATAGGATAGGATAGAGGATAGGATAGGATAGAGGATAGAGTAGGATAGAGGATAGAGTAGGATAGAGGATAGGATAGGATAGAGGATAGGATTGGATAGAGGAAAGTATAGGATAGAGGATAGGATAGGATAGAGGATAGGATAGGATAGAGGATAGGATAGGATAGAGGATAGTATAGGATAGAGAATAGGATAGAATAGTGGATAGGATAGGATAAAGGATAGGATAGCATAGAGGATAGGATAGGATAGGATAGAGGATAGGATAGGATAGGATAGAGGATAGGATAGGATAGAGGATAGGATAGGATAGAGGATAGGATAGAGGATAGGATAGGATAGAGGATCGGATAGAGGATAGGATAGGATAGAGGATAGGATAGGATAGAGGAAAGCATAGGATAGAGGATAGGATAGGTAATTGGATAGGATAGAGGATAGGATAAGGTAGAGGATAGTATAGGATAGAGGATAGGATAGGATAGAGGATAGGATAGGAAAAATAATAGGATAGAATAGGATAGAGGATACGATAGGATAGAGGATAGGATAGGGTAGAGGATAGTATAGGATAGAGAATAGGATAGAATAGAGGATAGGATAGGATAAAGGATAGGATAGCATAGAGGATAGGATAGGATAGGATAGAGGATAGGATAGGATAGGATAGAGGATAGGATAGGATAGAGGATAGGATAGGATAGAGGATAGGATAGGACAGAGGATAGGATAGGATAGAGGATAGGATAGAGGATAGGATAGGATAGAGGATCGGATAGAGGATAGGATAGGATAGAGGATAGGATAGGATAGAGGATAGGATAGGATAGAGGATAGGATAGGGTAGAGGATAATATAGGATAGAGGATAGGATAGGATAGAGGATAGGATAGGATAGAGGATAGGATAGGATAGAGGATAGGATAGGATAGAGGATAGAGTAGGATAGAGGATAGAGTAGGATAGAGGATAGGATAGAATAGAGGATAGGATTGGATAGAGGAAAGTATAGGATAGGGGATAGGATAGGATAGAGGATAGGATAGGATAGAGGATAGGTTAGGATAGAGGATAGTATAGGATAGAGAATAGGATAGAATAGAGGATAGGATAGGATAAAGGATAGGATAGCATAGAGGATAGGATAGGATAGGATAGAGGATAGGATAGAATAGGATAGAGGATAGGATAGGATAGAGGATAGGATAGGGTAGAGGATAGTATAGGATAGAGAATAGGATAGAATAGAGGATAGGATAGGATAAAGGATAGGATAGCATAGAGGATAGGATAGGATAGGATAGAGGATAGGATAGGGTAGGATAGAGGATAGGATAGGATAGAGGATAGGATAGGATAGAGGATAGGATAGGATAGAGGATAGGATAGGATAGAGGATAGGATAGTGGATAGGATAGGATAGAGGATCGGATAGAGGATAGGATAGGATAGAGGATAGGATAGGATAGAGGATAGGATAGGATAGAGGATAGGATAGGGTAGAGGATAATATAGGATAGAGGATAGGATAGGATAGAGGATAGGATAGGATAGAGGATAGGATAGGATAGAGGATAGGATAGGATAGAGGATAGAGTAGGATAGAGGATAGAGTAGGATAGAGGATAGGATAGAATAGAGGATAGGATTGGATAGAGGAAAGTATAGGATAGGGGATAGGATAGGATAGAGGATAGGATAGGATAGAGGATAGGTTAGGATAGAGGATAGTATAGGATAGAGAATAGGATAGAATAGAGGATAGGATAGGATAAAGGATAGGATAGCATAGAGGATAGGATAGGATAGGATAGAGGATAGGATAGGATAGGATAGAGGATAGGATAGGATAGAGGATAGGATAGGATAGAGGATAGGATAGGACAGAGGATAGGATAGGATAGAGGATAGGATAGAGGATAGGATAGGATAGAGGTTCGGATAGAGGATAGGATAGGATAGAGGATAGGATAGGATAGAGGAAAGGATAGGATAGAGGATAGGATAGGTAATTGGATAGGATAGAGGATAGGATAAGGTAGAGGATAGTATAGGATAGAGGATAGGATAGGATAGAGGATAGGATAGGATAGAGGATAGGATAGGAAAAAGGATAGGATAGGATAGGATAGAGGATAGGATAGGATAGAGGATAGGATAGGATAGAGGATAGGATAGGATACAGGATAGGATAGGATAGAGGATAATATAGGATAGAGGATAGGATAGGATAGAGGATAGGATAGGATAGAGGATAGGATAGGATAGAGGATAGGATAGAGGATAGGATATAATAGAGGATAGGATAGAGGATAGGATAGAGGATAGTATAGGATAGAGGATAGGATAGAGGATAGGATAGAGGATAGGATAGGATAGGATAGAGGATAGGATAGGATAGAGGATAGGATAGGATAGAGGATAGGATAGAGGATAGGATAGGATAGAGGATCGGATAGAGGATAGGATAGGATAGAGGATAGGATAGGATAGAGGAAAGCATAGGATAGAGGATAGGATAGGTAATTGGATAGGATAGAGGATAGGATAAGGTAGAGGATAGTATAGGATAGAGGATAGGATAGGATAGACGATAGGATAGGAAAAATAATAGGATAGAATAGGATAGAGGATAGGATAGGATAGAGGATAGGATAGGGTAGAGGATAGTATAGGATAGAGAATAGGATAGAATAGAGGATAGGATAGGATAAAGGATAGGATAGCATAGAGGATAGGATAGGATAGGATAGAGGATAGGATAGGATAGGATAGAGGATAGGATAGGATAGAGGATAGGATAGGATAGAGGATAGGATAGGATAGAGGATAGGATAGAGGATAGGATAGGATAGAGGATCGGATAGAGGATAGGATAGGATAGAGGATAGGATAGGATAGAGGATAGGATAGGATAGAGGATAGGATATGGTAGAGGATAATATAGGATAGAGGATAGGATAGGATAGAGGATAGGATAGGATAGAGGATAGGATAGGATAGAGGATAGGATAGGATAGAGGATAGAGTAGGATAGAGGATAGAGTAGGATAGAGGATAGGATAGGATAGAGGATAGGATTGGATAGAGGAAAGTATAGGATAGGGGATAGGATAGGATAGAGGATAGGATAGGATAGAGGATAGGTTAGGATAGAGGATAGTATAGGATAGAGAATAGGATAGAATAGAGGATAGGATAGGATAAAGGATAGGATAGCATAGAGGATAGGATAGGATAGGATAGAGGATAGGATAGGATAGGATAGAGGATAGGATAGGATAGAGGATAGGATAGGATAGAGGATAGGATAGGACAGAGGATAGGATAGGATAGAGGATAGGATAGAGGATAGGATAGGATAGAGGTTCGGATAGAGGATAGGATAGGATAGAGGATAGGATAGGATAGAGGAAAGGATAGGATAGAGGATAGGATAGGTAATTGGATAGGATAGAGGATAGGATAAGGTAGAGGATAGTATAGGATAGAGGATAGGATAGGATAGAGGATAGGATAGGATAGAGGATAGGATAGGAAAAAGGATAGGATAGGATAGGATAGAGGATAGGCTAGGATAGAGGATAGGATAGGATACAGGATAGGATAGGATAGAGGATAATGTAGGATAGAGGATAGGATAGGATAGAGGATAGGATAGGATAGAGGATAGGATAGGATAGAGGATAGGATAGGATAGAGGATAGGATAGAGGATAGGATAGGATAGAGGATAGGATAGAGGATAGGATAGAGGATAGGATAGAGGATAGGATAGAGGATAGGATAGGATAGAGGATAGGATAGAGGATAGGATAGGATAGAGGATCGGATAGAGGATAAGATAGGATAGAGGAAAGGATATAATAGAGGATAGGATAGGTAATTGGATAGGATAGAGGATAGGATAAGGTAGAGGATAGTATAGGATAGAGGATGGGATAGGATAGAGGATAGGATAGGATAAAGGATAGGATAGGATAGAGGATAGGATAGGATAGAGGATAGGATAGGATACAGGATAGGATAGAGGATCGGATAGAGGATAGGATAGGATAGAGGATCGGATAGAGGATAGGATAGGATAGAGGATAGGATAGGATAGAGGATAGAGTAGGATAGAGGATAGAGTAGGATAGAGGATAGGATAGGATAGAGGATAGGATTGGATAGAGGAAAGTATAGGATAGAGGATAGGATAGGATAGAGGATAGGATAGGATAGAGGATAGGATAGGATAGAGGATAGTATAGGATAGAGAATAGGATAGAATAGAGGATAGGATAGGATAAAGGATTAGATAGCATAGAGGATAGGATAGGATAGGATAGAGGATAGTATAGGATAGAGAATAGGATAGAATAGAGGATAGGATAGGATAAAGGATTAGATAGCATAGAGGATAGGATAGGATAGGATAGAGGATAGGATAGGATAGAGGAAAGGATAGGATAGAGGATAGGATAGGTAATTGGATAGGATAGAGGATAGGATAAGGTAGAGGATAGTATAGGATAGAGGATAGGATAGGATAGAGGATAGGATAGGATAGAGGATAGGATAGGAAAAAGGATAGGATAGGATAGGATAGAGGATAGGATAGGATAGATGATAGGATAGGATACAGGATAGGATAGAATAGATGATAATATAGGATAGAGGATAGGATAGGATAGAGGATAGGATAGGATAGAGGATAGAGTAGGATAGAGGATAGAGTAGGATAGAGGATAGGATAGGATAGAGGATAGGATTGGATAGAGGAAAGTATAGGATAGAGGATAGGATAGTATAGAGGATAGGATAGGATAGAGGATAGGATAGGATAGAGGATAGTATAGGATAGAGAATAGGATAGAATAGAGGATAGGATAGGATAAAGGATTAGATAGCATAGAGGATAGGATAGGATAGGATAGAGGATAGTATAGGATAGAGAATAGGATAGAATAGAGGATAGGATAGGATAAAGGATTAGATAGCATAGAGGATAGGATAGGATAGGATAGAGGATAGGATAGGATAGAGGATAGGATAGAGGATAGGATAGAGGATAGGATAGGATAGAGGTTCGGATAGAGGATAGGATAGGATAGAGGATAGGATAGGATAGAGGAAAGGATAGGATAGAGGATAGGATAGGTAATTGGATAGGATAGAGGATAGGATAAGGTAGAGGATAGTATAGGATAGAGGATAGGATAGGATAGAGGATAGGATAGGATAGAGGATAGGATAGGAAAAAGGATAGGATAGGATAGGATAGAGGATAGGATAGGATAGATGATAGGATTGGATACAGGATAGGATAGAATAGATGATAATATAGGATAGACGATAGGATAGGATAGAGGATAGGATAGGATAGAGCATAGGATAGGATAGAGGATAGGATAGGATAGAGGATAGGATAGGATAGAGGATAGGATTGGATAGAGGAAAGTATAGGATAGAGGATAGGATAGGATAGAGGATAGGATAGGATAGGATAGAGGATAGGATAGGATAGAGGAAAGGATATAATAGAGGATAGGATAGGTAATTGGATAGGATAGAGGATAGGATAAGGGAGAGGATAGTATAGGATAGAGGATGGGATCGGATAGAGGATAGGATAGGATAAAGGATAGGATAGGATAGAGGATAGGATAGGATAGAGGATAGGATAGGATACAGGATAGAGTAGGATAGAGGATAGAGTAGGGTAGAGGATAGGATAGGATAGAGGATAGGATTGGATAGAGGAAAGTATAGGATAGAGGATAGGATAGGATAGAGGATAGGATAGGATAGGATAGAGGATAGGATAGGATAGGATAGAGGATAGGATAGGATAGAGGATAGGATAGGATAGAGGATAGGATAGGATAGAGGATAGGATAAGGGATAGGATAGGATAGAGGATCGGATAGAGGATAGGATAGGATAGAGGATAGGATAGGATAGAGGAAAGGATAGGATAGAGGATAGGATAGGTAATTGGATAGGATAGAGGATAGGATAAGGTAGAGGATAGTATAGGATAGAGGATAGGATAGGATAGAGGATAGGATAGGATAGAGGATAGGATAGGAAAAAGGATAGGATAGGATAGGATAGAGGATAGGATAGGATAGAGGATAGGATAGGATAGAGGATAGGATAGGATAGAGGATAGGATAGGATAGAGGATAGGATAGAGGATAGGATATAATAGAGGATAGGATAGAGGATAGGATAGGATAGAGGATAGGATAGAGGATAGGATAGGATAGAGGATCGGATAGAGGATAGGATAGGATAGAGGAAAGGATATAATAGAGGATAGGATAGGTAATTGGATAGGATAGAGGATAGGATAAGGTAGAGGATAGTATAGGATAGAGGATGGGATAGGATAGAGGATAGGATAGGATAAAGGATAGGGTAGGATAGAGGATAGGATAGGATAGAGGATAGGATAGGATACAGGATAGGATAGAGGATCGGATAGAGGATCGGATAGAGGATAGGATAGGATAGAGGATAGGATAGGATAGAGGATAGAGTAGGATAGAGGATAGAGTAGGATAGAGGATAGGATAGGATAGAGGATAGGATTGTATAGAGGAAAGTATAGGATAGAGGATAGGATAGGGTAGAGGATAGGATATGATAGAGGATAGGATAGGATAGAAGATAGTATAGGATAGAGAATAGGATACAATAGAGGATAGGATAGGATAAAGGATAGGATAGCATAGAGGATAGGATAGGATAGGATAGAGGATAGGATAGGATAGGATAGAGGATAGGATAGGATAGAGGATAGGATAGAGGATAGGATAGGATAGAGGATCGGATAGAGGATAGGCTAGGATAGAGGATAGGATAGGATAGAGGAAAGGATAGGATAGAGGATAGGATAGGTAATTGGATAGGATAGAGGATAGGATAAGGTATAGGATAGTATAGGATAGAGGATAGGATAGGATAGAGGATAGGATAGGATAGAGGATAGGATAGGATAGAGGATAGGATAGGATAGAGGATAGGATAGGATAGAGGATAGGATAGGATAGAGGATAGGATAGGATAGAGGATAGGATAGGATAGAGGATAGGATAGAGGATAGGATAGGATAGAGGATAGGATAGGATAGAGGATAGGATAGAGGATAGGATAGGATAGAGGATCGGATAGAGGATAGGATAGGATAGAGGAAAGGATATAATAGAGGATAGGATAGGTAATTGGATAGGATAGAGGATAGGATAAGGTAGAGGATAGTATAGGATAGAGGATGGGATAGGATAGAGGATAGGATAGGATAGAGGATAGGATAGGAAAAAGGATAGGATAGGATAGAGGATAATATAGGATAGAGGATAGGATAGGATACAGGATAGGATAGGATAGAGGATAATATAGGATAGAGGATAGGATAGGATAGAGGATAGGATAGGATAGAGGATAGGATAGGATAGAGGATAGGATAGGATAGAGGATAGGATAGAGGATAGGATAGGATAGAGGATAGGATAGGATAGAGGATAGGATAGAGGATAGGATAGGATAGAGGATCGGATAGAGGATAGGATAGGATAGAGGAAAGGATATAATAGAGGATAGGATAGGTAATTGGATAGGATAGAGGATAGGATAAGGTAGAGGATAGTATAGGATAGAGGATGGGATAGGATAGAGGATAGGATAGGATAAAGGATAGGATAGGATAGAGGATAGGATAGGATAAAGGATAGGATAGGATACAGGATAGGATAGAGGATCGGATAGAGGATAGGATAGGATAGAGGATCGGATAGAGGATAGGATAGGATAGAGGATAGGATAGGATAGAGGATAGGATAGGATAGAGGATAATATAGGATAGAGGATAGGATAGGATAGAGGATAGGATAGGATAGAGGATAGGATAGGATAGAGGATAGTATAGGATAGAGAATAGGATAGAATAGAGGATAGGATAGGATAAAGGATAGGATAGCATAGAGGATAGGATAGGATAGGATAGAGGATAGGATAGGATAGAGGATAGGATAGGTAATTGGATAGGATAGAGGATAGGATAAGGTAGAGGATAGTATAGGATAGAGGATAGGATAGGATAGAGGATAGGATAGGATAGAGGATAGGATAGGAAAAAGGATAGGATAGGATAGGATAGAGGATAGGATAGGATAGAGGATAGGATAGGATAGAGGATAGGATAGGATAGAGGATAGGATAGTATACAGGATAGGATAGGATAGAGGATAATATAGGATAGAGGATAGGATAGGATAGAGGATAGGATAGGATAGAGGATAGGATAGGATAGAGGATAGGACAGAGGATAGGATATAATAGAGGATAGGATAGAGGATAGGATAGAGGATAGGATAGGATAGAGGATAGGATAGAGGATAGGATAGGATAGAGGATAGGATAGAGGATAGGATAGGATAGAGGATCGGATAGAGGATAGGATAGGATAGAGGAAAGGATATAATAGAGGATAGGATAGGTAATTGGATAGGATAGAGGATAGGATAAGGTAGAGGATAGTATAGGATAGAGGATGGGATAGGATAGAGGATAGGATAGGATAAAGGATAGGATAGGATAGAGGATAGGATAGGATAGAGGATAGGATATGATACAGGATAGGATAGAGGATAGGATAGAGGATAGGATAGGATAGAGGATCGGATAGAGGATAGGATAGAGGATCGGATAGAGGATAGGATAGGATAGAGGATCGGATAGAGGATAGGATAGGATAGAGGATAGGATAGGATAGAGGATAGGATAGGATAGAGGATAGAGTAGGATAGAGGATAGAGTAGGATAGAGGATAGGATAGGATAGAGGATAGGATTGGATAGAGGAAAGTATAGGATAGAGGATAGGATAGGATAGAGGATAGGATAGGATAGAGGATAGGATAGGATAGAGGATAGTATAGGATAGAGAATAGGATAGAATAGAGGATAGGATAGGATAAAGGATAGGATAGCATAGAGGATAGGATAGGATAGGATAGAGGATAGGATAGGATAGGATAGGATAGAGGATAGGATAGAGGATAGGATAGGATAGAGGATAGGATAGGATAGAAGAAAGCATAGGATAGAGGATAGGATAGGTAATTGGATAGGATAGAGGATAGGATAAGGTAGAGGATAGTATAGGATAGAGGATAGGATAGGATAGAGGATAGGATAGGAAAAAGGATAGGATAGGATAGGATAGGATAGAGGATAGGATAGGGTAGAGGATAGTATAGGATAGAGAATAGGATAGAATAGAGGATAGGATAGGATAAAGGATAGGATAGCATAGAGGATAGGATAGGATAGGATAGAGGATAGGATAGGATAGGATAGAGGATAGGATAGGATAGAGGATAGGATAGGATAGAGGATAGGATAGAGGATAGGATAGAGGATAGGATAGAGGATAGGATAGGATAGAGGTTCGGATAGAGGATAGGATAGGATAGAGGATAGGATAGGATAGAGGAAAGGATAGGATAGAGGATAGGATAGGTAATTGGATAGGATAGAGGATAGGATAAGGTAGAGGATAGTATAGGATAGAGGATAGGATAGGATAGAGGATAGGATAGGATAGAGGATAGGATAGGAAAAAGGATAGGATAGGATAGGATAGAGGATAGGATAGGATTTAGGATAGGATAGGATAGAGGATAGGATAGGATACAGGATAGGATAGGATAGAGGATAATATAGGATAGAGGATAGGATAGGATAGAGGATAGGATAGGATAGAGGATAGGATAGGATAGAGGATAGGATAGGATAGAGGATAGGATAGAGGATAGGATATAATAGAGGATAGGATAGAGGATAGGATAGAGGATAGGATAGGATAGAGGATAGGATAGAGGATAGGATAGGATAGAGGATCGGATAGAGGATAGGATAGGATAGAGGATAGGATAGGATAGAGGATAGAGTAGGATAGAGGATAGAGCAGGATAGAGGATAGGATAGGATAGAGGATAGGATTGGATAGAGGAGAGTATAGGATAGAGGATAGGATAGGATAGAGGATAGGATAGGATAGAGGATAGGATAGGATAGAGGATAGTATAGGATAGAGAATAGGATAGAATAGTGGATAGGATAGGATAAAGGATAGGATAGCATAGAGGATAGGATAGGATAGGATAGAGGATAGGATAGGATAGGATAGAGGATAGGATAGGATAGAGGATACGATATGATACAGGATAGGGTAGGATGGAGGATAGGATAGGATAGAGGATAGGATGGGATAGACGATAGAGGATGCGATGCATGATAGGATATGATAGAGGATAGGATAGGATAGAGGATAGGATAGGATAGAGGATAGGATAGGATAGAGGATAGGATAGGATAGATGATAGGATAGGAAAGAGGATAGGATAGGATAGAGGATAGGATAGGATAGAGTATATGATAGAGGATTGGATATGATAGAGGATAGGATAGAGGATACGATAGAGGATTGGATATGATAGAGGATAGGATAGAGGATAGAATAGGATAGATGATATTATAGGATAGAGGATAGGATATGATAGAGTAAACGATATTTTAGAGGATAAGATAGGGTAGAGGATAGGATAGAGGATAGGATTGGATAGAGGATAGGATAGAGGATAGGATAGAGGATAGGATAGAGGATAGGATCGAGGATAGGATAGACTATAGAATAGGATAGATGATATTATAGGATAGAGGATAGGATATGATAGAGTAAACGATATTATAGAGGATAAGATAGGGTAGAGGATAGGATAGAGGATAGGATAGGATAGAGGATAGGATAGAGGATAGGGTAGAGGATAGGATAGAGGATAGGATAAGATAGAGGATAGGATAGAGGATAGGATAGAGGATAGGATAAGATAGAGGATAGGATAGGATAGAGGATAGGATAGGATAGAGGATCGGATAGAGGATAGGATGGGATAGAGGATAGGATAGGATAGAGGATAGGATATAATGGAGGATTGGATAGGATAGAGGATAGGATAGGATAGAGGATCTAATAGAGGATAGGATAGGATAGAGGATAGGATAGGATAGAGGATAGGATAGGATAGAGGATAGGATAGGATAGAGGATAGGATAAGATAGAGGATAGGATAGGATGGGATAGAGGATAGGATAGGATAGAATAGGATAGATGATATTATAGGATAGAGTAAACGATATTATAGAGGATAAGATAGGGTAGAGGTTAGGATAGAGGATAGGATAGGATAGAGGATAGGATAGGATAGAGGATAGGATAGAGGATAGGGTAGAGGATAGGATACAGAATAGGATAGGATATAGGATAGAGAATAATATATGATATAGGATAGAGAATAGGATAGGATATAGGATATTATAGGATAGAGGATAGGAAAGGATAGAGGATAGGATAGGATGGATGATAGGATATGATAGAGCATAGGGTAAGTTAGGATAGAGGATAGGATAGGATAGACGATAGAGGATAGGATGGATAATAGGATATTATAGAGCATAGGATAGGATAGAGGAGAGGATGGGATAGAGGATAGGATAGGATAGAGGATAGGATAGGATAGAGTATAGGATAGAGGATGGAGGATAGGATAGGATAGAGGATAAGATAGGATAGAGGATCGGATAGGATGGATGATACGATATGACAGAGGATAGGATAGTACAGAGTATAGGATTGGATAGAGAATAGGATAGGACATAGGATAGATAATAGGATAGGATATAGGATATTATAGGATAGAGGATAGGATAGGATAGAGGATACGATATGATAGAGGATAGGGTAGGATGGAGGATAGGATAGTATAGAGGATAGGATAGGATAGAGGACACGATATGATAGAGGATAGGGTAGGATGGAGGATAGGATAGGATAGAGGATAGGATGGGATAGACGATAGAGGATGCGATGGATGATAGGATATGATAGAGGATAGGATAGGATAGAGGATAGGATAGGATAGAGGATAGGATAGGATAGAGGATAGGATAGGATAGAGGATAGGATAGGATCTAGGATAGGATAGGATAGAGGATAGGATAGGATAGAGGGTAGTATAGGATAGAGGATAGCATAGGATAGATGATACGATATGATATGGGAGTAGATAGGATAGAGGATAGGATAGGATAGAGGATAGGATAGGATAGAGGATATGATAGTATAGAGTATAGGATAGGATACAGAATAGGATAGGATATAGGATAGAGAATAATATATGATATAGGATAGAGAATAGGATAGGATATAGGATATTATAGGATAGAGGATAGGATAGGATAGAGGATAGGATAGGATGGATGATAGGATATGATAGAGGATAGGATAGGTTAGGATAGAGGATAGGATAGGATAGACGATAGAGGATAGGATGGATAATAGGATATTATTGAGGATAGGATAGGATAGAGGATAGGATAGGGTAGAGAATAGGATAGGATAGAGGATAGGATGGGATAGACGATAGAGGATGCGATGCATGATAGGATATGATAGAGGATAGGATAGTACAGAGTATATGATTGGATAGAGAATAGGATAGGATATAGGATAGATAATAGGATAGGATATAGGATATTATAGGATAGAGGATAGGATAGGATAGAGGATACGATATGATAGAGGATAGGGTAGGATGGAGGATAGGATAGGATAGAGGATAGGATAGGATAGAGGATACGATATGATACAGGATAGGGTAGGATGGAGGATAGGATAGGATAGAGGATAGGATGGGATAGACGATAGAGGATGCGATGCATGATAGGATATGATAGAGGATAGGATAGGATAGAGGATAGGATAGGATAGAGGATAGGATAGGATAGAGGATAGGATAGGATAGATGATAGGATAGGAAAGAGGATAGGATAGGATAGAGGATAGGATAGGATAGAGTATATGATAGAGGATTGGATATGATAGAGGATAGGATAGAGGATACGATAGAGGATTGGATATGATAGAGGATAGGATAGAGGATAGAATAGGATAGATGATATTATAGGATAGAGGATAGGATATGATAGAGTAAACGATATTTTAGAGGATAAGATAGGGTAGAGGATAGGATAGAGGATAGGATTGGATAGAGGATAGGATAGAGGATAGGATAGAGGATAGGATAGAGGATAGGATAGAGGATAGGATAGAGGATAGGATAGAGGATAGGATCGAGGATAGGATAGACTATAGAATAGGATAGATGATATTATAGGATAGAGGATAGGATATGATAGAGTAAACGATATTATAGAGGATAAGATAGGGTAGAGGATAGGATAGAGGATAGGATAGGATAGAGGATAGGATAGAGGATAGGGTAGAGGATAGGATAGAGGATAGGTTGAGATAGAGGATAGGATAGAGGATAGGATAGAGGATAGGATAAGATAGAGGATAGGATAGGATAGAGGATAGGATAGGATAGAGGATCGGATAGAGGATAGGATAGGATAGAGGATAGGATAGGATAGAGGATAGGATAGGGTAGAGGATAGGATAAGATAGAGGATAGGATAGGATGGGATAGAGGATAGGATAGGATAGAATAGGATAGATGATATTATAGGATAGAGGATAGGATATGATAGAGTCAACGATATTTTAGAGGATAAGATAGGGTAGAGGATAGGATAGAGGATAGGATAGGATAGAGGATAGGATAGAGGATAGGATAGAGGATAGGATAGAGGATAGGATAGAGGATAGGATAGAGGATAGGATAGAGGATAGGATAGAGGATAGGATAGAGGATAGGATAGAGGATAGGATAGAGGATAGGATAGACTATAGAATAGGATAGATGATATTATAGGATAGAGGATAGGATATGATAGAGTAAACGATATTATAGAGGATAAGATAGGGTAGAGGATAGGATAGAGGATAGGATAGGATAGAGGATAGGGTAGAGGATAGGATAGAGGATAGGATAAGATAGAGGATAGGATAGAGGATAGGATAGAGGATAGGATAAGATAGAGGATAGGATAGGATAGAGGATAGGATAGGATAGAGGATCGGATAGAGGATAGGATAGGATAGAGGATAGGATAGGATAGAGGATAGGATATAATAGAGGATTGGATAGGATAGAGGATAGGATAGGATAGAGGATCTAATAGATAATAGGATAGGATAGAGGATAGGATAGGATAGAGGATAGGATAGGATAGAGGATAGGATAGGATAGAGGATAGGATAAGATAGAGGATAGGATAGGATGGGATAGAGGATAGGATAGGATAGAATAGGATAGATGATATTATAGGATAGAGTAAACGATATTATAGAGGATAAGATAGGGTAGAGGATAGGATAGAGGATAGGATAGAGGATAGGATAGAGGATAGGATAGAGGATAGGATAGAGGATAGGATAAGATAGAGGATAGGATAGAGGATAGGATAGAGGATAGGATAAGATAGAGGATAGGATAGGATAGAGGATAGGATAGGATAGAGGATCGGATAGAGGATCGGATAAAGGATAGGATAGGATAGAGGAAAGGATATAATAGAGGATAGGATAGGTAATTGGATAGGATAGAGGATAGGATAAGGTAGAGGATAGTATAGGATAGAGGATGGGATAGGATAGAGGATAGGATAGGATAAAGGATAGGATAGGATAGAGGATAGGATAGGATAGAGGATAGGATAGGATACAGGATAGGATAGAGGATCGGATAGAGGATAAGATAGGATAGAGGATCGGATAGAGGATAGGATAAGATAGAGGATCGGATAGAGGATAGGATAGGATAGAGGAAAGGATATAATAGAGGATAGGATAGGTAATTGGATAGGATAGAGGATAGGATAAGGTAGAGGATAGTATAGGATAGAGAATAGGATACAATAGAGGATAGGATAGGATAAAGGATAGGATAGCATAGAGGATATGATAGGATAGGATAGAGGATAGGATAGGATAGGATAGAGGATAGGATAGGATAGAGGATAGGATAGAGGATAGGATAGGATAGAGGATCGGATAGAGGATAGGCTAGGATAGAGGATAGGATAGGATAGAGGAAAGGATAGGATAGAGGATAGGATAGGTAATTGGATAGGATAGAGGATAGGATAAGGTATAGGATAGTATAGGATAGAGGATAGGATAGGATAGAGGATAGGATAGGATAGAGGATAGGATAGGATAGAGGATAGGATAGGATACAGGATAGGATAGGATAGAGGATAATATAGGATAGAGGATAGGATAGGATAGAGGATAGGATAGGATAGAGGATAGGATAGGATAGAGGATAGGATAAAGGATAGGATAGCATAGAGGATAGGATAGGATAGAGGATAGGATAGGATAGAGGATAGGATAGAGGATAGGATAGGATAGAGGATCGGATAGAGGATAGGATAGGATAGAGGATAGGATAGGATAGAGGAAAGCATAGGATAGAGGATAGGATAGGTAATTGGATAGGATAGAGGATAGGATGAGGTAGAGGATAGTATAGGATAGAGGATAGGATAGGATAGAGGATAGGATAGGAAAAAGGATAGGATAGGATAGGATAGAGGATAGGATAGGATAGAGGATAGGATAGGGTAGAGGATAATATAGGATAGAGGATAGGATAGGATAGAGGATGGGATAGGATAGAGGATAGGATAGGATAGAGGATAGTATAGGATAGAGAATAGGATAGAATAGAGGATAGGATAGGATAAAGGATAGGATAGCATAGAGGATAGGATAGGATAGGATAGAGGATAGGATAGGATAGGATAGAGGATAGGATAGGATAGAGGATAGGATAGGATAGAGGATAGGATAGAGGATAGGATAGGATAGAGGATCGGATAGAGGATAGGATAGGATAGAGGAAAGCATAGGATAGAGGATAGGATAGGTAATTGGATAGGATAGAGGATAGGATAAGGTAGAGGATAGTATAGGATAGAGGATAGGATAGGATAGAGGATAGGATAGGAAAAAGGATAGGATAGGATAGGATAGAGGATAGGATAGGATAGAGGATAGGATAGGATAGAGGATAGGATAGGATAGAGGATAGGATAGAGGATAGGATAGGATAGAGGATAGGATAGAGGATAGGATAGAGGATAGGATAGGATAGAGGATCGGATAGAGGATAGGATAGGATAGAGGAAAGGATATAATAGAGGATAGAATAGGTAATTGGATAGGATAGAGGATAGGATAAGGTAGAGGATAGTATAGGATAGAGGATGGGATAGGATAGAGGATAGGATAGGATAAAGGATAGGATAGGATAGAGGATAGGATAGGATAGAGGATAGGATAGGATACAGGATAGGATAGAGGATCGGATAGAGGATAGGATAGGATAGAGGATCGGATAGAGGATAGGATAGGATAGAGGATAGGATAGGATAGAGGATAGGATAGGATAGAGGATAGTATAGGATAGAGAATAGGATAGAATAGAGGATAGGATAGGATAAAGGATAGGATAGCATAGAGGATAGGATAGGATAGGATAGAGGATAGGATAGAGGATAGGATAGGATAGAGGTTCGGATAGAGGATAGGATAGGATAGAGGATAGGATAGGATAGAGGAAAGGATAGGATAGAGGATAGGATAGGTAATTGGATAGGATAGAGGATAGGATAAGGTAGAGGATAGTATAGGATAGAGGATAGGATAGGATAGAGGATAGGATAGGATAGAGGATAGGATAGGAAAAAGGATAGGATAGGATAGGATAGAGGATAGGATAGGATAGAGGATAGGATAGGATAGAGGATAGGATAGGATACAGGATAGGATAGGATAGAGGATAATATAGGATAGAGGATAGGATAGGATAGAGGATAGGATAGGATAGAGGATAGGATAGGATAGAGGATAGGATAGAGGATAGGATATAATAGAGGATAGGATAGAGGATAGGATAGAGGATAGGATAGGATAGAGGATAGGATAGGATAGAGGATCGGATAGAGGATAGGATAGGATAGAGGATAGGATAGGATAGAGGATAGAGTAGGATAGAGGATAGAGTAGGATAGAGGATAGGATAGGATAGAGGATAGGATTGGATAGAGGAAAGTATAGGATAGAGGATAGGATAGGATAGAGGATAGGATAGGATAGAGGATAGGATAGGATAGAGGATAGTATAGGATAGAGAATAGGATAGAATAGTGGATAGGATAGGATAAAGGATAGGATAGCATAGAGGATAGGATAGGATAGGATAGAGGATAGGATAGGATAGGATAGAGGATAGGATAGGATAGAGGATAGGATAGAGGATAGGATAGGATAGAGGATCGGATAGAGGATAGGATAGGATACAGGATAGGATAGGATAGAGGAAAGCATAGGATAGAGGATAGGATAGGTAATTGGATAGGATAGAGGATAGGATAAGGTAGAGGATAGTATAGGATAGAGGATAGGATAGGATAGAGGATAGGATAGGAAAAATAATAGGATAGAATAGGATAGAGGATAGGATAGGATAGAGGATAGGATAGGGTAGAGGATAGTATAGGATAGAGAATAGGATATAATAGAGGATAGGATAGGATAAAGGATAGGATAGCATAGAGGATAGGATAGGATAGGATAGAGGATAGGATAGGATAGGATAGAGGATAGGATAGGATAGAGGATAGGATAGGATAGAGGATAGGATAGGATAGAGGATAGGATAGAGGATAGGATAGTATAGAGGATCGGATAGAGGATAGGATAGGATAGAGGATAGGATAGGATAGAGGATAGGATAGGATAGAGGATAGGATAGGGTAGAGGATAATATAGGATAGAGGATAGGATAGGATAGAGGATAGGATAGGATAGAGGATAGGATAGGATAGAGGATAGGATAGGATAGAGGATAGAGTAGGATAGAGGATAGAGTAGGATAGAGGATAGGATAGAATAGAGGATAGGATTGGATAGAGGAAAGTATAGGATAGGGGATAGGATAGGATAGAGGATAGGATAGGATAGAGGATAGGTTAGGATAGAGGATAGTATAGGATAGAGAATAGGATAGAATAGAGGATAGGATAGGATAAAGGATAGGATAGCATAGAGGATAGGATAGGATAGGATAGAGGATAGGATAGGATAGGATAGAGGATAGGATAGGATAGAGGATAGGATAGGATAGAGGATAGGATAGGACAGAGGATAGGATAGGATAGAGGATAGGATAGAGGATAGGATAGGATAGAGGTTCGGATAGAGGATAGGATAGGATAGAGGATAGGATAGGATAGAGGAAAGGATAGGATAGAGGATAGGATAAGGTAGAGGATAGTATAGGATAGAGGATAGGATAGGATAGGGGATAGGATAGGATAGAGGATAGGATAGGAAAAAGGATAGGATAGGATAGGATAGAGGATAGGATAGGATAGAGGATAGGATAGGATAGAGGATAGGATAGGATACAGGATAGGATAGGATAGAGGATAATATAGGATAGAGGATAGGATAGGATAGAGGATAGGATAGGATAGAGGATAGGATAGGATAGAGGATAGGATAGAGGATAGGATATAATAGAGGATAGGATAGAGGATAGGATAGAGGATAGGATAGGATAGAGGATAGGATAGAGGATAGGATAGAGGATAGGATAGGATAGAGGATCGGATAGAGGATAGGATAGGATAGAGGATAGGATAGGATAGAGGATAGAGTAGGATAGAGGATAGAGTAGGATAGAGGATAGGATAGGATAGAGGATAGGATTGGATAGAGGAAAGTATAGGATAGAGGATAGGATAGGATAGAGGATAGGATAGGATAGAGGATAGGATAGGATAGAGGATAGTATAGGATAGAGAATAGGATAGAATAGTGGATAGGATAGGATAAAGGATAGGATAGCATAGAGGATAGGATAGGATAGGATAGAGGATAGGATAGGATAGGATAGAGGATAGGATAGGATAGAGGATAGGATAGGATAGAGGATAGGATAGAGGATAGGATAGGATAGAGGATCGGATAGAGGATAGGATAGGATAGAGGATAGGATAGGATAGAGGAAAGCATAGGATAGAGGATAGGATAGGTAATTGGATAGGATAGAGGATAGGATAAGGTAGAGGATAGTATAGGATAGAGGATAGGATAGGATAGAGGATAGGATAGGAAAAATAATAGGATAGAATAGGATAGAGGATAGGATAGGATAGAGGATAGGATAGGGTAGAGGATAGTATAGGATAGAGAATAGGATAGAATAGAGGATAGGATAGGATAAAGGATAGGATAGCATAGAGGATAGGATAGGATAGGATAGAGGATAGGATAGGATAGGATAGAGGATAGGATAGGATAGAGGATAGGATAGGATAGAGGATAGGATAGGATAGAGGATAGGATAGGATAGAGGATAGGATAGAGGATAGGATAGGATAGAGGATCGGATAGAGGATAGGATAGGATAGAGGATAGGATAGGATAGAGGATAGGATAGGATAGAGGATAGGATAGGGTAGAGGATAATATAGGATAGAGGATAGGATAGGATAGAGGATAGGATAGGATAGAGGATAGGATAGGATAGAGGATAGGATAGGATAGAGGATAGAGTAGGATAGAGGATAGAGTAGGATAGAGGATAGGATAGGATAGAGGATAGGATTGGATAGAGGAAAGTATAGGATAGGGGATAGGATAGGATAGAGGATAGGATAGGATAGAGGATAGGTTAGGATAGAGGATAGTATAGGATAGAGAATAGGATAGAATAGAGGATAGGATAGGATAAAGGATAGGATAGCATAGAGGATAGGATAGGATAGGATAGAGGATAGGATAGGATAGGATAGAGGATAGGATAGGATAGAGGATAGGATAGGATAGAGGATAGGATAGGATAGGATAGAGGATAGGATAGGATAGAGGATAGGATAGGATAGAGGATAGGATAGGACAGAGGATAGGATAGGATAGAGGATAGGATAGAGGATAGGATAGGATAGAGGTTCGGATAGAGGATAGGATAGGATAGAGGATAGGATAGGATAGAGGAAAGGATAGGATAGAGGATAGGATAGGTAATTGGATAGGATAGAGGATAGGATAAGGTAGAGGATAGTATAGGATAGAGGATAGGATAGGATAGAGGATAGGATAGGATAGAGGATAGGATAGGAAAAAGGATAGGATAGGATAGGATAGAGGATAGGATAGGATAGAGGATAGGATAGGATACAGGATAGGATAGGATAGAGGATAATGTAGGATAGAGGATAGGATAGGATAGAGGATAGGATAGGATAGAGGATAGGATAGGATAGAGGATAGGATAGGATAGAGGATAGGATAGAGGATAGGATAGGATAGAGGATAGGATAGAGGATAGGATAGAGGATAGGATAGAGGATAGGATAGAGGATAGGATAGGATAGAGGATAGGATAGAGGATAGGATAGGATAGAGGATCGGATAGAGGATAAGATAGGATAGAGGAAAGGATATAATAGAGGATAGGATAGGTAATTGGATAGGATAGAGGATAGGATAGGATAGAGGATAGGATAGGATAGAGGATAGAGTAGGATAGAGGATAGAGCAGGATAGAGGATAGGATAGGATAGAGGATAGGATTGGATAGAGGAGAGTATAGGATAGAGGATAGGATAGGATAGAGGATAGGATAGGATAGAGGATAGGATAGGATAGAGGATAGTATAGGATAGAGAATAGGATAGAATAGTGGATAGGATAGGATAAAGGATAGGATAGCATAGAGGATAGGATAGGATAGGATAGAGGATAGGATAGGATAGGATAGAGGATAGGATAGGATAGAGGATACGATATGATACAGGATAGGGTAGGATGGAGGATAGGATAGGATAGAGGATAGGATGGGATAGACGATAGAGGATGCGATGCATGATAGGATATGATAGAGGATAGGATAGGATAGAGGATAGGATAGGATAGAGGATAGGATAGGATAGAGGATAGGATAGGATAGATGATAGGATAGGAAAGAGGATAGGATAGGATAGAGGATAGGATAGGATAGAGTATATGATAGAGGATTGGATATGATAGAGGATAGGATAGAGGATACGATAGAGGATTGGATATGATAGAGGATAGGATAGAGGATAGAATAGGATAGATGATATTATAGGATAGAGGATAGGATATGATAGAGTAAACGATATTTTAGAGGATAAGATAGGGTAGAGGATAGGATAGAGGATAGGATTGGATAGAGGATAGGATAGAGGATAGGATAGAGGATAGGATAGAGGATAGGATCGAGGATAGGATAGACTATAGAATAGGATAGATGATATTATAGGATAGAGGATAGGATATGATAGAGTAAACGATATTATAGAGGATAAGATAGGGTAGAGGATAGGATAGAGGATAGGATAGGATAGAGGATAGGATAGAGGATAGGGTAGAGGATAGGATAGA
The DNA here is from genome assembly GCF_050948215.1 of Halictus rubicundus. NCBI lineage: Eukaryota > Metazoa > Arthropoda > Insecta > Hymenoptera > Halictidae > Halictus > Halictus rubicundus. Next base: position 436,526 of record NW_027488717.1, on the reverse strand, counting down.
GGATAGGATAAGATAGAGGATAGGATAGAGGATAGGATAGAGGATAGGATAAGATAGAGGATAGGATAGGATAGAGGATAGGATAGGATAGAGGATCGGATAGAGGATAGGATGGGATAGAGGATAGGATAGGATAGAGGATAGGATATAATGGAGGATTGGATAGGATAGAGGATAGGATAGGATAGAGGATCTAATAGAGGATAGGATAGGATAGAGGATAGGATAGGATAGAGGATAGGATAGGATAGAGGATAGGATAGGATAGAGGATAGGATAAGATAGAGGATAGGATAGGATGGGATAGAGGATAGGATAGGATAGAATAGGATAGATGATATTATAGGATAGAGTAAACGATATTATAGAGGATAAGATAGGGTAGAGGTTAGGATAGAGGATAGGATAGGATAGAGGATAGGATAGGATAGAGGATAGGATAGAGGATAGGGTAGAGGATAGGATACAGAATAGGATAGGATATAGGATAGAGAATAATATATGATATAGGATAGAGAATAGGATAGGATATAGGATATTATAGGATAGAGGATAGGAAAGGATAGAGGATAGGATAGGATGGATGATAGGATATGATAGAGCATAGGGTAAGTTAGGATAGAGGATAGGATAGGATAGACGATAGAGGATAGGATGGATAATAGGATATTATAGAGCATAGGATAGGATAGAGGAGAGGATGGGATAGAGGATAGGATAGGATAGAGGATAGGATAGGATAGAGTATAGGATAGAGGATGGAGGATAGGATAGGATAGAGGATAAGATAGGATAGAGGATCGGATAGGATGGATGATACGATATGACAGAGGATAGGATAGTACAGAGTATAGGATTGGATAGAGAATAGGATAGGACATAGGATAGATAATAGGATAGGATATAGGATATTATAGGATAGAGGATAGGATAGGATAGAGGATACGATATGATAGAGGATAGGGTAGGATGGAGGATAGGATAGTATAGAGGATAGGATAGGATAGAGGACACGATATGATAGAGGATAGGGTAGGATGGAGGATAGGATAGGATAGAGGATAGGATGGGATAGACGATAGAGGATGCGATGGATGATAGGATATGATAGAGGATAGGATAGGATAGAGGATAGGATAGGATAGAGGATAGGATAGGATAGAGGATAGGATAGGATAGAGGATAGGATAGGATCTAGGATAGGATAGGATAGAGGATAGGATAGGATAGAGGGTAGTATAGGATAGAGGATAGCATAGGATAGATGATACGATATGATATGGGAGTAGATAGGATAGAGGATAGGATAGGATAGAGGATAGGATAGGATAGAGGATATGATAGTATAGAGTATAGGATAGGATACAGAATAGGATAGGATATAGGATAGAGAATAATATATGATATAGGATAGAGAATAGGATAGGATATAGGATATTATAGGATAGAGGATAGGATAGGATAGAGGATAGGATAGGATGGATGATAGGATATGATAGAGGATAGGATAGGTTAGGATAGAGGATAGGATAGGATAGACGATAGAGGATAGGATGGATAATAGGATATTATTGAGGATAGGATAGGATAGAGGATAGGATAGGGTAGAGAATAGGATAGGATAGAGGATAGGATGGGATAGACGATAGAGGATGCGATGCATGATAGGATATGATAGAGGATAGGATAGTACAGAGTATATGATTGGATAGAGAATAGGATAGGATATAGGATAGATAATAGGATAGGATATAGGATATTATAGGATAGAGGATAGGATAGGATAGAGGATACGATATGATAGAGGATAGGGTAGGATGGAGGATAGGATAGGATAGAGGATAGGATAGGATAGAGGATACGATATGATACAGGATAGGGTAGGATGGAGGATAGGATAGGATAGAGGATAGGATGGGATAGACGATAGAGGATGCGATGCATGATAGGATATGATAGAGGATAGGATAGGATAGAGGATAGGATAGGATAGAGGATAGGATAGGATAGAGGATAGGATAGGATAGATGATAGGATAGGAAAGAGGATAGGATAGGATAGAGGATAGGATAGGATAGAGTATATGATAGAGGATTGGATATGATAGAGGATAGGATAGAGGATACGATAGAGGATTGGATATGATAGAGGATAGGATAGAGGATAGAATAGGATAGATGATATTATAGGATAGAGGATAGGATATGATAGAGTAAACGATATTTTAGAGGATAAGATAGGGTAGAGGATAGGATAGAGGATAGGATTGGATAGAGGATAGGATAGAGGATAGGATAGAGGATAGGATAGAGGATAGGATAGAGGATAGGATAGAGGATAGGATAGAGGATAGGATCGAGGATAGGATAGACTATAGAATAGGATAGATGATATTATAGGATAGAGGATAGGATATGATAGAGTAAACGATATTATAGAGGATAAGATAGGGTAGAGGATAGGATAGAGGATAGGATAGGATAGAGGATAGGATAGAGGATAGGGTAGAGGATAGGATAGAGGATAGGTTGAGATAGAGGATAGGATAGAGGATAGGATAGAGGATAGGATAAGATAGAGGATAGGATAAGATAGAGGATAGGATAGGATGGGATAGAGGATAGGATAGGATAGAATAGGATAGATGATATTATAGGATAGAGGATAGGATATGATAGAGTCAACGATATTTTAGAGGATAAGATAGGGTAGAGGATAGGATAGAGGATAGGATAGGATAGAGGATAGGATAGAGGATAGGATAGAGGATAGGATAGAGGATAGGATAGAGGATAGGATAGAGGATAGGATAGAGGATAGGATAGAGGATAGGATAGAGGATAGGATAGAGGATAGGATAGAGGATAGGATAGAGGATAGGATAGAGGATAGGATAGAGGATAGGATAGAGGATAGGATAGACTATAGAATAGGATAGATGATATTATAGGATAGAGGATAGGATATGATAGAGTAAACGATATTATAGAGGATAAGATAGGGTAGAGGATAGGATAGAGGATAGGATAGGATAGAGGATAGGGTAGAGGATAGGATAGAGGATAGGATAAGATAGAGGATAGGATAGAGGATAGGATAGAGGATAGGATAAGATAGAGGATAGGATAGGATAGAGGATAGGATAGGATAGAGGATCGGATAGAGGATAGGATAGGATAGAGGATAGGATAGGATAGAGGATAGGATATAATAGAGGATTGGATAGGATAGAGGATAGGATAGGATAGAGGATCTAATAGATAATAGGATAGGATAGAGGATAGGATAGGATAGAGGATAGGATAGGATAGAGGATAGGATAGGATAGAGGATAGGATAAGATAGAGGATAGGATAGGATGGGATAGAGGATAGGATAGGATAGAATAGGATAGATGATATTATAGGATAGAGTAAACGATATTATAGAGGATAAGATAGGGTAGAGGATAGGATAGAGGATAGGATAGAGGATAGGATAGAGGATAGGATAGAGGATAGGATAGAGGATAGGATAAGATAGAGGATAGGATAGAGGATAGGATAGAGGATAGGATAAGATAGAGGATAGGATAGGATAGAGGATAGGATAGGATAGAGGATCGGATAGAGGATCGGATAAAGGATAGGATAGGATAGAGGAAAGGATATAATAGAGGATAGGATAGGTAATTGGATAGGATAGAGGATAGGATAAGGTAGAGGATAGTATAGGATAGAGGATGGGATAGGATAGAGGATAGGATAGGATAAAGGATAGGATAGGATAGAGGATAGGATAGGATAGAGGATAGGATAGGATACAGGATAGGATAGAGGATCGGATAGAGGATAAGATAGGATAGAGGATCGGATAGAGGATAGGATAAGATAGAGGATCGGATAGAGGATAGGATAGGATAGAGGAAAGGATATAATAGAGGATAGGATAGGTAATTGGATAGGATAGAGGATAGGATAAGGTAGAGGATAGTATAGGATAGAGAATAGGATACAATAGAGGATAGGATAGGATAAAGGATAGGATAGCATAGAGGATATGATAGGATAGGATAGAGGATAGGATAGGATAGGATAGAGGATAGGATAGGATAGAGGATAGGATAGAGGATAGGATAGGATAGAGGATCGGATAGAGGATAGGCTAGGATAGAGGATAGGATAGGATAGAGGAAAGGATAGGATAGAGGATAGGATAGGTAATTGGATAGGATAGAGGATAGGATAAGGTATAGGATAGTATAGGATAGAGGATAGGATAGGATAGAGGATAGGATAGGATAGAGGATAGGATAGGATAGAGGATAGGATAGGATACAGGATAGGATAGGATAGAGGATAATATAGGATAGAGGATAGGATAGGATAGAGGATAGGATAGGATAGAGGATAGGATAGGATAGAGGATAGGATAAAGGATAGGATAGCATAGAGGATAGGATAGGATAGAGGATAGGATAGGATAGAGGATAGGATAGAGGATAGGATAGGATAGAGGATCGGATAGAGGATAGGATAGGATAGAGGATAGGATAGGATAGAGGAAAGCATAGGATAGAGGATAGGATAGGTAATTGGATAGGATAGAGGATAGGATGAGGTAGAGGATAGTATAGGATAGAGGATAGGATAGGATAGAGGATAGGATAGGAAAAAGGATAGGATAGGATAGGATAGAGGATAGGATAGGATAGAGGATAGGATAGGGTAGAGGATAATATAGGATAGAGGATAGGATAGGATAGAGGATGGGATAGGATAGAGGATAGGATAGGATAGAGGATAGTATAGGATAGAGAATAGGATAGAATAGAGGATAGGATAGGATAAAGGATAGGATAGCATAGAGGATAGGATAGGATAGGATAGAGGATAGGATAGGATAGAGGATAGGATAGGATAGAGGATAGGATAGAGGATAGGATAGGATAGAGGATCGGATAGAGGATAGGATAGGATAGAGGAAAGCATAGGATAGAGGATAGGATAGGTAATTGGATAGGATAGAGGATAGGATAAGGTAGAGGATAGTATAGGATAGAGGATAGGATAGGATAGAGGATAGGATAGGAAAAAGGATAGGATAGGATAGGATAGAGGATAGGATAGGATAGAGGATAGGATAGGATAGAGGATAGGATAGGATAGAGGATAGGATAGAGGATAGGATAGGATAGAGGATAGGATAGAGGATAGGATAGAGGATAGGATAGGATAGAGGATCGGATAGAGGATAGGATAGGATAGAGGAAAGGATATAATAGAGGATAGAATAGGTAATTGGATAGGATAGAGGATAGGATAAGGTAGAGGATAGTATAGGATAGAGGATGGGATAGGATAGAGGATAGGATAGGATAAAGGATAGGATAGGATAGAGGATAGGATAGGATAGAGGATAGGATAGGATACAGGATAGGATAGAGGATCGGATAGAGGATAGGATAGGATAGAGGATCGGATAGAGGATAGGATAGGATAGAGGATAGGATAGGATAGAGGATAGGATAGGATAGAGGATAGTATAGGATAGAGAATAGGATAGAATAGAGGATAGGATAGGATAAAGGATAGGATAGCATAGAGGATAGGATAGGATAGGATAGAGGATAGGATAGAGGATAGGATAGGATAGAGGTTCGGATAGAGGATAGGATAGGATAGAGGATAGGATAGGATAGAGGAAAGGATAGGATAGAGGATAGGATAGGTAATTGGATAGGATAGAGGATAGGATAAGGTAGAGGATAGTATAGGATAGAGGATAGGATAGGATAGAGGATAGGATAGGATAGAGGATAGGATAGGAAAAAGGATAGGATAGGATAGGATAGAGGATAGGATAGGATAGAGGATAGGATAGGATAGAGGATAGGATAGGATACAGGATAGGATAGGATAGAGGATAATATAGGATAGAGGATAGGATAGGATAGAGGATAGGATAGGATAGAGGATAGGATAGGATAGAGGATAGGATAGAGGATAGGATATAATAGAGGATAGGATAGAGGATAGGATAGAGGATAGGATAGGATAGAGGATAGGATAGGATAGAGGATCGGATAGAGGATAGGATAGGATAGAGGATAGGATAGGATAGAGGATAGAGTAGGATAGAGGATAGAGTAGGATAGAGGATAGGATAGGATAGAGGATAGGATTGGATAGAGGAAAGTATAGGATAGAGGATAGGATAGGATAGAGGATAGGATAGGATAGAGGATAGGATAGGATAGAGGATAGTATAGGATAGAGAATAGGATAGAATAGTGGATAGGATAGGATAAAGGATAGGATAGCATAGAGGATAGGATAGGATAGGATAGAGGATAGGATAGGATAGGATAGAGGATAGGATAGGATAGAGGATAGGATAGAGGATAGGATAGGATAGAGGATCGGATAGAGGATAGGATAGGATACAGGATAGGATAGGATAGAGGAAAGCATAGGATAGAGGATAGGATAGGTAATTGGATAGGATAGAGGATAGGATAAGGTAGAGGATAGTATAGGATAGAGGATAGGATAGGATAGAGGATAGGATAGGAAAAATAATAGGATAGAATAGGATAGAGGATAGGATAGGATAGAGGAAAGTATAGGATAGGGGATAGGATAGGATAGAGGATAGGATAGGATAGAGGATAGGTTAGGATAGAGGATAGTATAGGATAGAGGATAGGATAGGATAGAGGATAGGATAGGATAGAGGATAGGATAGGATAGAGGATAGGATAGGATAGAGGATAGAGTAGGATAGAGGATAGAGTAGGATAGAGGATAGGATAGAATAGAGGATAGGATTGGATAGAGGAAAGTATAGGATAGGGGATAGGATAGGATAGAGGATAGGATAGGATAGAGGATAGGTTAGGATAGAGGATAGTATAGGATAGAGAATAGGATAGAATAGAGGATAGGATAGGATAAAGGATAGGATAGCATAGAGGATAGGATAGGATAGGATAGAGGATAGGATAGGATAGGATAGAGGATAGGATAGGATAGAGGATAGGATAGGATAGAGGATAGGATAGGACAGAGGATAGGATAGGATAGAGGATAGGATAGAGGATAGGATAGGATAGAGGTTCGGATAGAGGATAGGATAGGATAGAGGATAGGATAGGATAGAGGAAAGGATAGGATAGAGGATAGGATAAGGTAGAGGATAGTATAGGATAGAGGATAGGATAGGATAGGGGATAGGATAGGATAGAGGATAGGATAGGAAAAAGGATAGGATAGGATAGGATAGAGGATAGGATAGGATAGAGGATAGGATAGGATAGAGGATAGGATAGGATACAGGATAGGATAGGATAGAGGATAATATAGGATAGAGGATAGGATAGGATAGAGGATAGGATAGGATAGAGGATAGGATAGGATAGAGGATAGGATAGAGGATAGGATATAATAGAGGATAGGATAGAGGATAGGATAGAGGATAGGATAGGATAGAGGATAGGATAGAGGATAGGATAGAGGATAGGATAGGATAGAGGATCGGATAGAGGATAGGATAGGATAGAGGATAGGATAGGATAGAGGATAGAGTAGGATAGAGGATAGAGTAGGATAGAGGATAGGATAGGATAGAGGATAGGATTGGATAGAGGAAAGTATAGGATAGAGGATAGGATAGGATAGAGGATAGGATAGGATAGAGGATAGGATAGGATAGAGGATAGTATAGGATAGAGAATAGGATAGAATAGTGGATAGGATAGGATAAAGGATAGGATAGCATAGAGGATAGGATAGGATAGGATAGAGGATAGGATAGGATAGGATAGAGGATAGGATAGGATAGAGGATAGGATAGGATAGAGGATAGGATAGAGGATAGGATAGGATAGAGGATCGGATAGAGGATAGGATAGGATAGAGGATAGGATAGGATAGAGGATCGGATAGAGGATAGGATAGGATAGAGGATAGGATAGGATAGAGGAAAGCATAGGATAGAGGATAGGATAGGTAATTGGATAGGATAGAGGATAGGATAAGGTAGAGGATAGTATAGGATAGAGGATAGGATAGGATAGAGGATAGGATAGGAAAAATAATAGGATAGAATAGGATAGAGGATAGGATAGGATAGAGGATAGGATAGGGTAGAGGATAGTATAGGATAGAGAATAGGATAGAATAGAGGATAGGATAGGATAAAGGATAGGATAGCATAGAGGATAGGATAGGATAGGATAGAGGATAGGATAGGATAGGATAGAGGATAGGATAGGATAGAGGATAGGATAGGATAGAGGATAGGATAGGATAGAGGATAGGATAGAGGATAGGATAGGATAGAGGATCGGATAGAGGATAGGATAGGATAGAGGATAGGATAGGATAGAGGATAGGATAGGATAGAGGATAGGATAGGGTAGAGGATAATATAGGATAGAGGATAGGATAGGATAGAGGATAGGATAGGATAGAGGATAGGATAGGATAGAGGATAGGATAGGATAGAGGATAGAGTAGGATAGAGGATAGAGTAGGATAGAGGATAGGATAGGATAGAGGATAGGATTGGATAGAGGAAAGTATAGGATAGGGGATAGGATAGGATAGAGGATAGGATAGGATAGAGGATAGGTTAGGATAGAGGATAGTATAGGATAGAGAATAGGATAGAATAGAGGATAGGATAGCATAGAGGATAGGATAGGATAGGATAGAGGATAGGATAGGATAGGATAGAGGATAGGATAGGATAGAGGATAGGATAGGATAGAGGATAGGATAGGATAGGATAGAGGATAGGATAGGATAGAGGATAGGATAGGATAGAGGATAGGATAGGACAGAGGATAGGATAGGATAGAGGATAGGATAGAGGATAGGATAGAGGATAGGATAGGATAGAGGTTCGGATAGAGGATAGGATAGGATAGAGGATAGGATAGGATAGAGGAAAGGATAGGATAGAGGATAGGATAGGTAATTGGATAGGATAGAGGATAGGATAAGGTAGAGGATAGTATAGGATAGAGGATAGGATAGGATAGAGGATAGGATAGGATAGAGGATAGGATAGGAAAAAGGATAGGATAGGATAGGATAGAGGATAGGATAGGATAGAGGATAGGATAGGATACAGGATAGGATAGGATAGAGGATAATGTAGGATAGAGGATAGGATAGGATAGAGGATAGGATAGGATAGAGGATAGGATAGGATAGAGGATAGGATAGGATAGAGGATAGGATAGAGGATAGGATAGGATAGAGGATAGGATAGAGGATAGGATAGAGGATAGGATAGAGGATAGGATAGAGGATAGGATAGGATAGAGGATAGGATAGAGGATAGGATAGGATAGAGGATCGGATAGAGGATAAGATAGGATAGAGGAAAGGATATAATAGAGGATAGGATAGGTAATTGGATAGGATAGAGGATAGGATAAGGTAGAGGATAGTATAGGATAGAGGATGGGATAGGATAGAGGATAGGATAGGATAAAGGATAGGATAGGATAGAGGATAGGATAGGATAGAGGATAGGATAGGATACAGGATAGGATAGAGGATCGGATAGAGGATAGGATAGGATAGAGGATCGGATAGAGGATAGGATAGGATAGAGGATAGGATAGGATAGAGGATAGAGTAGGATAGAGGATAGAGTAGGATAGAGGATAGGATAGGATAGAGGATAGGATTGGATAGAGGAAAGCATAGGATAGAGGATAGGATAGGTAATTGGATAGGATAGAGGATAGGATAAGGTAGAGGATAGTATAGGATAGAGGATAGGATAGGATAGAGGATAGGATAGGAAAAATAATAGGATAGAATAGGATAGAGGATAGGATAGGATAGAGGATAGGATAGGGTAGAGGATAGTATAGGATAGAGAATAGGATAGAATAGAGGATAGGATAGGATAAAGGATAGGATAGCATAGAGGATAGGATAGGATAGGATAGAGGATAGGATAGGATAGGATAGAGGATAGGATAGGATAGAGGATAGGATAGGATAGAGGATAGGATAGGATAGAGGATAGGATAGGATAGAGGATAGGATAGAGGATAGGATAGGATAGAGGATCGGATAGAGGATAGGATAGGATAGAGGATAGGATAGGATAGAGGATAGGATAGGATAGAGGATAGGATAGGGTAGAGGATAATATAGGATAGAGGATAGGATAGGATAGAGGATAGGATAGGATAGAGGATAGGATAGGATAGAGGATAGGATAGGATAGAGGATAGAGTAGGATAGAGGATAGAGTAGGATAGAGGATAGGATAGAATAGAGGATAGGATTGGATAGAGGAAAGTATAGGATAGGGGATAGGATAGGATAGAGGATAGGATAGGATAGAGGATAGGTTAGGATAGAGGATAGTATAGGATAGAGAATAGGATAGAATAGAGGATAGGATAGGATAAAGGATAGGATAGCATAGAGGATAGGATAGGATAGGATAGAGGATAGGATAGGATAGGATAGAGGATAGGATAGGATAGAGGATAGGATAGGATAGAGGATAGGATAGGACAGAGGATAGGATAGGATAGAGGATAGGATAGAGGATAGGATAGGATAGAGGTTCGGATAGAGGATAGGATAGGATAGAGGATAGGATAGGATAGAGGAAAGGATAGGATAGAGGATAGGATAGGTAATTGGATAGGATAGAGGATAGGATAAGGTAGAGGATAGTATAGGATAGAGGATAGGATAGGATAGGGGATAGGATAGGATAGAGGATAGGATAGGTAAAAGGATAGGATAGGATAGGATAGAGGATAGGATAGGATAGAGGATAGGATAGGATAGAGGATAGGATAGGATACAGGATAGGATAGGATAGAGGATAATATAGGATAGAGGATAGGATAGGATAGAGGATAGGATAGGATAGAGGATAGGATAGGATAGAGGATAGGATAGAGGATAGGATATAATAGAGGATAGGATAGAGGATAGGATAGAGGATAGGATAGGATAGAGGATAGGATAGAGGATAGGATAGAGGATAGGATAGGATAGAGGATCGGATAGAGGATAGGATAGGATAGAGGATAGGATAGGATAGAGGATAGAGTAGGATAGAGGATAGAGTAGGATAGAGGATAGGATAGGATAGAGGATAGGATTGGATAGAGGAAAGTATAGGATAGAGGATAGGATAGGATAGAGGATAGGATAGGATAGAGGATAGGATAGGATAGAGGATAGTATAGGATAGAGAATAGGATAGAATAGTGGATAGGATAGGATAAAGGATAGGATAGCATAGAGGATAGGATAGGATAGGATAGAGGATAGGATAGGATAGGATAGAGGATAGGATAGGATAGAGGATAGGATAGGATAGAGGATAGGATAGGATAGAGGATAGGATAGAGGATAGGATAGGATAGAGGATCGGATAGAGGATAGGATAGGATAGAGGATAGGATAGGATAGAGGAAAGCATAGGATAGAGGATAGGATAGGTAATTGGATAGGATAGAGGATAGGATAAGGTAGAGGATAGTATAGGATAGAGGATAGGATAGGATAGAGGATAGGATAGGAAAAATAATAGGATAGAATAGGATAGAGGATAGGATAGGATAGAGGATAGGATAGGGTAGAGGATAGTATAGGATAGAGAATAGGATAGAATAGAGGATAGGATAGGATAAAGGATAGGATAGCATAGAGGATAGGATAGGATAGGATAGAGGATAGGATAGGATAGGATAGAGGATAGGATAGGATAGAGGATAGGATAGGATAGAGGATAGGATAGGATAGAGGATAGGATAGAGGATAGGATAGGATAGAGGATCGGATAGAGGATAGGATAGGATAGAGGATAGGATAGGATAGAGGATAGGATAGGATAGAGGATAGGATAGGGTAGAGGATAATATAGGATAGAGGATAGGATAGGATAGAGGATAGGATAGGATAGAGGATAGGATAGGATAGAGGATAGGATAGGATAGAGGATAGAGTAGGATAGAGGATAGAGTAGGATAGAGGATAGGATAGGATAGAGGATAGGATTGGATAGAGGAAAGTATAGGATAGGGGATAGGATAGGATAGAGGATAGGATAGGATAGAGGATAGGTTAGGATAGAGGATAGTATAGGATAGAGAATAGGATAGAATAGAGGATAGGATAGGATAAAGGATAGGATAGCATAGAGGATAGGATAGGATAGGATAGAGGATAGGATAGGATAGGATAGAGGATAGGATAGGATAGAGGATAGGATAGGATAGAGGATAGGATAGGATAGGATAGAGGATAGGATAGGATAGAGGATAGGATAGGATAGAGGATAGGATAGGACAGAGGATAGGATAGGATAGAGGATAGGATAGAGGATAGGATAGGATAGAGGTTCGGATAGAGGATAGGATAGGATAGAGGATAGGATAGGATAGAGGAAAGGATAGGATAGAGGATAGGATAGGTAATTGGATAGGATAGAGGATAGGATAAGGTAGAGGATAGTATAGGATAGAGGATAGGATAGGATAGAGGATAGGATAGGATAGAGGATAGGATAGGAAAAAGGATAGGATAGGATAGGATAGAGGATAGGATAGGATAGAGGATAGGATAGGATACAGGATAGGATAGGATAGAGGATAATGTAGGATAGAGGATAGGATAGGATAGAGGATAGGATAGGATAGAGGATAGGATAGGATAGAGGATAGGATAGGATAGAGGATAGGATAGGATAGAGGATAGGATAGAGGATAGGATAGGATAGAGGATAGGATAGAGGATAGGATAGAGGATAGGATAGAGGATAGGATAGAGGATAGGATAGGATAGAGGATAGGATAGAGGATAGGATAGGATAGAGGATCGGATAGAGGATAAGATAGGATAGAGGAAAGGATATAATAGAGGATAGGATAGGTAATTGGATAGGATAGAGGATAGGATAGAGGATAGGATAGAGGATAGGATAGAGGATAGGATAGGATAGAGGATAGGATAGAGGATAGGATAGGATACAGGATAGGATAGAGGATCGGATAGAGGATAGGATAGGATAGAGGATCGGATAGAGGATAGGATAGGATAGAGGATAGGATAGGATAGAGGATAGAGTAGGATAGAGGATAGAGTAGGATAGAGGATAGGATAGGATAGAGGATAGGATTGGATAGAGGAAAGTATAGGATAGAGGATAGGATAGGATAGAGGATAGGATAGGATAGAGGATAGGATAGGATAGAGGATAGTATAGGATAGAGAATAGGATAGAATAGAGGATAGGATAGGATAAAGGATTAGATAGCATAGAGGATAGGATAGGATAGGATAGAGGATAGTATAGGATAGAGAATAGGATAGAATAGAGGATAGGATAGGATAAAGGATTAGATAGCATAGAGGATAGGATAGGATAGGATAGAGGATAGGATAGGATAGAGGAAAGGATAGGATAGAGGATAGGATAGGTAATTGGATAGGATAGAGGATAGGATAAGGTAGAGGATAGTATAGGATAGAGGATAGGATAGGATAGAGGATAGGATAGGATAGAGGATAGGATAGGAAAAAGGATAGGATAGGATAGGATAGAGGATAGGATAGGATAGATGATAGGATAGGATACAGGATAGGATAGAATAGATGATAATATAGGATAGAGGATAGGATAGGATAGAGGATAGGATAGGATAGAGGATAGAGTAGGATAGAGGATAGAGTAGGATAGAGGATAGGATAGGATAGAGGATAGGATTGGATAGAGGAAAGTATAGGATAGAGGATAGGATAGGATAGAGGATAGGATAGGATAGAGGATAGGATAGGATAGAGGATAGTATAGGATAGAGAATAGGATAGAATAGAGGATAGGATAGGATAAAGAATTAGATAGCATAGAGGATAGGATAGGATAGGATAGAGGATAGTATAGGATAGAGAATAGGATAGAATAGAGGATAGGATAGGATAAAGGATTAGATAGCATAGAGGATAGGATAGGATAGGATAGAGGATAGGATAGGATAGAGGATAGGATAGAGGATAGGATAGAGGATAGGATAGGATAGAGGTTCGGATAGAGGATAGGATAGGATAGAGGATAGGATAGGATAGAGGAAAGGATAGGATAGAGGATAGGATAGGTAATTGGATAGGATAGAGGATAGGATAAGGTAGAGGATAGTATAGGATAGAGGATAGGATAGGATAGAGGATAGGATAGGATAGAGGATAGGATAGGATAGAGGATAGGATAGGAAAAAGGATAGGATAGGATAGGATAGAGGATAGGATAGGATAGATGATAGGATAGGATACAGGATAGGATAGAATAGATGATAATATAGGATAGACGATAGGATAGGATAGAGGATAGGATAGGATAGAGGATAGGATAGGATAGAGGATAGGATAGGATAGAGGATAGGATAGGATAGAGGATAGGATAGGATAGAGGATAGGATAGGATAGAGGATAGGATAGAGGATAGGATAGGATAGAGGATCGGATAGAGGATAGGATAGGATAGAGGAAAGGATATAATAGAGGATAGGATAGGTAATTGGATAGGATAGAGGATAGGATAAGGGAGAGGATAGTATAGGATAGAGGATGGGATCGGATAGAGGATAGGATAGGATAAAGGATAGGATAGGATAGAGGATAGGATAGGATAGAGGATAGGATAGGATAGAGGATAGGATAGGATACAGGATAGAGTAGGATAGAGGATAGAGTAGGGTAGAGGATAGGATAGGATAGAGGATAGGATTGGATAGAGGAAAGTATAGGATAGAGGATAGGATAGGATAGAGGATAGGATAGGATAGGATAGAGGATAGGATAGGATAGGATAGAGGATAGGATAGGATAGAGGATAGGATAGGATAGAGGATAGGATAGGATAGAGGATAGGATATGGGATAGGATAGGATAGAGGATCGGATAGAGGATAGGATAGGATAGAGGATAGGATAGGATAGAGGAAAGGATAGGATAGAGGATAGGATAGGTAATTGGATAGGATAGAGGATAGGATAAGGTAGAGGATAGTATAGGATAGAGGATAGGATAGGATAGAGGATAGGATAGGATAGAGGATAGGATAGGAAAAAGGATGGGATAGGATAGGATAGAGGATAGGATAGGATAGAGGATAGGATAGGAAAAAGGATGGGATAGGATAGGATAGAGGATAGGATAGGATAGAGGATAGGATAGGATAGAGGATAGGATAGGATAGAGGATAGGATAGGATAGAGGATAGGATAGAGGATAGGATATAATAGAGGATAGGATAGAGGATAGGATAGGATAGAGGATAGGATAGAGGATAGGATAGGATAGAGGATCGGATAGAGGATAGGATAGGATAGAGGAAAGGATATAATAGAGGATAGGATAGGTAATTGGATAGGATAGAGGATAGGATAAGGTAGAGGATAGTATAGGATAGAGGATGGGATAGGATAGAGGATAGGATAGGATAAAGGATAGGATAGGATAGAGGATAGGATAGGATAGAGGATAGGATAGGATACAGGATAGGATAGAGGATCGGATAGAGGATCGGATAGAGGATAGGATAGGATAGAGGATAGGATAGGATAGAGGATAGAGTAGGATAGAGGATAGAGTAGGATAGAGGATAGGATAGGATAGAGGATAGGATTGTATAGAGGAAAGTATAGGATAGAGGATAGGATAGGGTAGAGGATAGGATATGATAGAGGATAGGATAGGATAGAAGATAGTATAGGATAGAGAATAGGATACAATAGAGGATAGGATATGATAAAGGATAGGATAGCATAGAGGATAGGATAGGATAGGATAGAGGATAGGATAGGATAGGATAGAGGATAGGTTAGGATAGAGGATAGGATAGAGGATAGGATAGGATAGAGGATCGGATAGAGGATAGGCTAGGATAGAGGATAGGATAGGATAGAGGAAAGGATAGGATAGAGGATAGGATAGGTAATTGGATAGGATAGAGGATAGGATAAGGTATAGGATAGTATAGGATAGAGGATAGGATAGGATAGAGGATAGGATAGGATAGAGGATAGGATAGGATAGAGGATAGGATAGGATACAGGATAGGATAGGATAGAGGATAATATAGGATAGAGGATAGGATAGGATAGAGGATAGGATAGGATAGAGGATAGGATAGGATAGAGGATAGGATAGGAAAAAGGATAGGATAGGATAGAGGATAATATAGGATAGAGGATAGGATAGGATACAGGATAGGATAGGATAGAGGATAATATAGGATAGAGGATAGGATAGGATAGAGGATAGGATAGGATAGAGGATAGGATAGGATAGAGGATAGGATAGGATAGAGGATAGGATAGAGGATAGGATAGGATAGAGGATCGGATAGAGGATAGGATAGGATAGAGGAAAGGATATAATAGAGGATAGGATAGGTAATTGGATAGGATAGAGGATAGGATAAGGTAGAGGATAGTATAGGATAGAGGATGGGATAGGATAGAGGATAGGATAGGATAAAGGATAGGATAGGATAGAGGATAGGATAGGATAAAGGATAGGATAGGATACAGGATAGGATAGAGGATCGGATAGAGGATAGGATAGGATAGAGGATCGGATAGAGGATAGGATAGGATAGAGGATAGGATAGGATAGAGGATAATATAGGATAGAGGATAGGATAGGATAGAGGATAGGATAGGATAGAGGATAGGATAGGATAGAGGATAGGATAGGATAGGATAGAGGATAGGATAGGATAGGATAGAGGATAGGATAGGATAGAGGATAGGATAGGATAGAGGATAGGATAGGATAGAGGATAGGATATGGGATAGGATAGGATAGAGGATCGGATAGAGGATAGGATAGGATAGAGGATAGGATAGGATAGAGGAAAGGATAGGATAGAGGATAGGATAGGTAATTGAATAGGATAGAGGATAGGATAAGGTAGAGGATAGTATAGGATAGAGGATAGGATAGGATAGAGGATAGGATAGGATAGAGGATAGGATAGGAAAAAGGATGGGATAGGATAGGATAGAGGATAGGATAGGATAGAGGATAGGATAGGATAGAGGATAGGATAGGAAAAAGGATGGGATAGGATAGGATAGAGGATAGGATAGGATAGAGGATAGGATAGGATAGAGGATAGGATAGGATAGAGGATAGGATAGGATAGAGGATAGGATAGGATAGAGGATAGGATAGGATAGAGGATAGGATAGAGGATAGGATATAATAGAGGATAGGATAGAGGATAGGATAGGATAGAGGATAGGATAGAGGATAGGATAGGATAGAGGATCGGATAGAGGATAGGATAGGATAGAGGAAAGGATATAATAGAGGATAGGATAGGTAATTGGATAGGATAGAGGATAGGATAAGGTAGAGGATAGTATAGGATAGAGGATGGGATAGGATAGAGGATAGGATAGGATAAAGGATAGGATAGGATAGAGGATAGGATAGGATAGAGGATAGGATAGGATACAGGATAGGATAGAGGATCGGATAGAGGATCGGATAGAGGATAGGATAGGATAGAGGATAGGATAGGATAGAGGATAGAGTAGGATAGAGGATAGAGTAGGATAGAGGATAGGATAGGATAGAGGATAGGATTGTATAGAGGAAAGTATAGGATAGAGGATAGGATAGGGTAGAGGATAGGATATGATAGAGGATAGGATAGGATAGAAGATAGTATAGGATAGAGAATAGGATACAATAGAGGATAGGATATGATAAAGGATAGGATAGCATAGAGGATAGGATAGGATAGGATAGAGGATAGGATAGGATAGGATAGAGGATAGGTTAGGATAGAGGATAGGATAGAGGATAGGATAGGATAGAGGATCGGATAGAGGATAGGCTAGGATAGAGGATAGGATAGGATAGAGGAAAGGATAGGATAGAGGATAGGATAGGTAATTGGATAGGATAGAGGATAGGATAAGGTATAGGATAGTATAGGATAGAGGATAGGATAGGATAGAGGATAGGATAGGATAGAGGATAGGATAGGATAGAGGATAGGATAGGATAGAGGATAGGATAGGATACAGGATAGGATAGGATAGAGGATAATATAGGATAGAGGATAGGATAGGATAGAGGATAGGATAGGATAGAGGATAGGATAGGATAGAGGATAGGATAGAGGATAGGATAGGATAGAGGATAGGATAAAGGATAGGATAGAGGATTGGATAGGATAGAGGACCTGATAGAGGATAGGATAGGATAGAGGAAAGGATATAATAGAGGATAGGATAGGTAATTGGATAGGATAGAGGATAGGATAAGGTAGAGGATAGTATAGGATAGAGGATAGGATAGGATAGAGGATAGGATAGGATAGAGGATAGGATAGGAAAAAGGATAGGATAGGATAGAGGATAATATAGGATAGAGGATAGGATAGGATACAGGATAGGATAGGATAGAGGATAATATAGGATAGAGGATAGGATAGGATAGAGGATAGGATAGGATAGAGGATAGGATAGGATAGAGGATAGGATAGGATAGAGGATAGGATAGAGGATAGGATAGAGGATAGGATAGGATAGAGGATCGGATAGAGGATAGGATAGGATAGAGGAAAGGATATAATAGAGGATAGGATAGGTAATTGGATAGGATAGAGGATAGGATAAGGTAGAGGATAGTATAGGATAGAGGATGGGATAGGATAGAGGATAGGATAGGATAAAGGATAGGATAGGATAGAGGATAGGATAGGATAAAGGATAGGATAGGATACAGGATAGGATAGAGTATCGGATAGAGGATAGGATAGGATAGAGGATCGGATAGAGGATAGGATAGGATAGAGGATAGGATAGGATAGAGGATAGGATAGGATAGAGGATAATATAGGATAGAGGATAGGATAGGATAGAGGATAGGATAGGATAGAGGATAGGATAGGATAGAGGATAGTATAGGATAGAGAATAGGATAGAATAGAGGATAGGATAGGATAAAGGATAGGATAGCATAGAGGATAGGATAGGATAGGATAGAGGATAGGATAGGATAGAGGATAGGATAGGTAATTGGATAGGATAGAGGATAGGATAAGGTAGAGGATAGTATAGGATAGAGGATAGGATAGGATAGAGGATAGGATAGGATAGAGGATAGGATAGGAAAAAGGATAGGATAGGATAGGATAGAGGATAGGATAGGATAGAGGATAGGATAGGATAGAGGATAGGATAGGATAGAGGATAGGATAGGATAGAGGATAGGATAGGATACAGGATAGGATAGGATAGAGGATAATATAGGATAGAGGATAGGATAGGATAGAGGATAGGATAGGATAGAGGATAGGATAGGATAGAGGATAGGACAGAGGATAGGATATAATAGAGGATAGGATAGAGGATAGGATAGAGGATAGGATAGGATAGAGGATAGGATAGAGGATAGGATAGGATAGAGGATCGGATAGAGGATAGGATAGGATAGAGGAAAGGATATAATAGAGGATAGGATAGGTAATTGGATAGGATAGAGGATAGGATAAGGTAGAGGATAGTATAGGATAGAGGATGGGATAGGATAGAGGATAGGATAGGATAAAGGATAGGATAGGATAGAGGATAGGATAGGATAGAGGATAGGATATGATACAGGATAGGATAGAGGATCGGATAGAGGATAGGATAGGATAGAGGATCGGATAGAGGATAGGATAGGATAGAGGATAGGATAGGATAGAGGATAGGATAGGATAGAGGATAGAGTAGGATAGAGGATAGAGTAGGATAGAGGATAGGGTAGGATAGAGGATAGGATTGGATAGAGGAAAGTATAGGATAGAGGATAGGATAGGATAGAGGATAGGATAGGATAGAGGATAGGATAGGATAGAGGATAGTATAGGATAGAGAATAGGATAGAATAGAGGATAGGATAGGATAAAGGATAGGATAGCATAGAGGATAGGATAGGATAGGATAGAGGATAGGATAGGATAGGATAGGATAGAGGATAGGATAGGATAGAGGATAGGATAGGATAGAGGATAGGATAGAGGATAGGATAGGATAGAGGATCGGATAGAGGATAGGATAGGATAGAAGAAAGCATAGGATAGAGGATAGGATAGGTAATTGGATAGGATAGAGGATAGGATAAGGTAGAGGATAGTATAGGATAGAGGATAGGATAGGATAGAGGATAGGATAGGAAAAAGGATAGGATAGGATAGGATAGAGGATAGGATAGGATAGAGGATAGGATAGGGTAGAGGATAGTATAGGATAGAGAATAGGATAGAATAGAGGATAGGATAGGATAAAGGATAGGATAGCATAGAGGATAGGATAGGATAGGATAGAGGATAGGATAGGATAGGATAGAGGATAGGATAGGATAGAGGATAGGATAGGATAGAGGATAGGATAGAGGATAGGATAGAGGATAGGATAGAGGATAGGATAGAGGATAGGATAGGATAGAGGTTCGGATAGAGGATAGGATAGGATAGAGGATAGGATAGGATAGAGGAAAGGATAGGATAGAGGATAGGATAGGTAATTGGATAGGATAGAGGATAGGATAAGGTAGAGGATAGTATAGGATAGAGGATAGGATAGGATAGAGGATAGGATAGGATAGAGGATAGGATAGGAAAAAGGATAGGATAGGATAGGATAGAGGATAGGATAGGATAGAGGATAGGATAGGATAGAGGATAGGATAGGATACAGGATAGGATAGGATAGAGGATAATATAGGATAGAGGATAGGATAGGATAGAGGATAGGATAGGATAGAGGATAGGATAGGATAGAGGATAGGATAGGATAGAGGATAGGATAGAGGATAGGATATAATAGAGGATAGGATAGAGGATAGGATAGAGGATAGGATAGGATAGAGGATAGGATAGAGGATAGGATAGGATAGAGGAAAGCATAGGATAGATGATAGGATAGGTAATTGGATAGGATAGAGGATAGGATAAGGTAGAGGATAGTATAGGATAGAGGATAGGATAGGATAGAGGATAGGATAGGAAAAATAATAGGATAGAATAGGATAGAGGATAGGATAGGATAGAGGATAGGATAGGGTAGATGATAGTATAGGATAGAGAATAGGATAGAATAGAGGATAGGATAGGATAAAGGATAGGATAGCATAGAGGATAGGATAGGATAGGATAGAGGATAGGATAGGATAGGATAGAGGATAGGATAGGATAGAGGATAGGATAGGATAGAGGATAGGATAGGATAGAGGATAGGATAGGATAGAGGATAGGATAGGATAGAGGATAGGATAGAGGATAGGATAGGATAGAGGATCGGATAGAGGATAGGATAGGATAGAGGATAGGATAGGATAGAGGATAGGATAGAGGATAGGATAGGATAGAGGATAGGATAGAGGATAGGATAGAGGATAGGATAGAGGATAGGATAGAGGATAGGATAGGATAGAGGATAGGATAGAGGATAGGATAGGATAGAGGATCGGATAGAGGATAAGATAGGATAGAGGAAAGGATATAATAGAGGATAGGATAGGTAATTGGATAGGATAGAGG
This sequence comes from Halictus rubicundus, assembly GCF_050948215.1. Lineage (NCBI taxonomy): Eukaryota > Metazoa > Arthropoda > Insecta > Hymenoptera > Halictidae > Halictus > Halictus rubicundus. Next base: position 414,950 of record NW_027488717.1, on the reverse strand, counting down.
ATAGGATAAGGTAGAGGATAGTATAGGATAGAGGATGGGATAGGATAGAGGATAGGATAGGATAAAGGATAGGATAGGATAGAGGATAGGATAGGATAGAGGATAGGATAGGATACAGGATAGGATAGAGGATCGGATAGAGGATAGGATAGGATAGAGGATCGGATAGAGGATAGGATAGGATAGAGGATAGGATAGGATAGAGGATAGAGTAGGATAGAGGATAGAGTAGGATAGAGGATAGGATAGGATAGAGGATAGGATTGGATAGAGGAAAGTATAGGATAGAGGATAGGATAGGATAGAGGATAGGATAGGATAGAGGATAGGATAGGATAGAGGATAGTATAGGATAGAGAATAGGATAGAATAGAGGATAGGATAGGATAAAGGATTAGATAGCATAGAGGATAGGATAGGATAGGATAGAGGATAGTATAGGATAGAGAATAGGATAGAATAGAGGATAGGATAGGATAAAGGATTAGATAGCATAGAGGATAGGATAGGATAGGATAGAGGATAGGATAGGATAGAGGAAAGGATAGGATAGAGGATAGGATAGGTAATTGGATAGGATAGAGGATAGGATAAGGTAGAGGATAGTATAGGATAGAGGATAGGATAGGATAGAGGATAGGATAGGATAGAGGATAGGATAGGAAAAAGGATAGGATAGGATAGGATAGAGGATAGGATAGGATAGATGATAGGATAGGATACAGGATAGGATAGAATAGATGATAATATAGGATAGAGGATAGGATAGGATAGAGGATAGGATAGGATAGAGGATAGAGTAGGATAGAGGATAGAGTAGGATAGAGGATAGGATAGGATAGAGGATAGGATTGGATAGAGGAAAGTATAGGATAGAGGATAGGATAGGATAGAGGATAGGATAGGATAGAGGATAGGATAGGATAGAGGATAGGATAGGATAGAGGATAGTATAGGATAGAGAATAGGATAGAATAGAGGATAGGATAGGATAAAGGATTAGATAGCATAGAGGATAGGATAGGATAGGATAGAGGATAGTATAGGATAGAGAATAGGATAGAATAGAGGATAGGATAGGATAAAGGATTAGATAGCATAGAGGATAGGATAGGATAGGATAGAGGATAGGATAGGATAGAGGATAGGATAGAGGATAGGATAGAGGATAGGATAGGATAGAGGTTCGGATAGAGGATAGGATAGGATAGAGGATAGGATAGGATAGAGGAAAGGATAGGATAGAGGATAGGATAGGTAATTGGATAGGATAGAGGATAGGATAAGGTAGAGGATAGTATAGGATAGAGGATAGGATAGGATAGAGGATAGGATAGGATAGAGGATAGGATAGGATAGAGGATAGGATAGGAAAAAGGATAGGATAGGATAGGATAGAGGATAGGATAGGATAGATGATAGGATAGGATACAGGATAGGATAGAATAGATGATAATATAGGATAGACGATAGGATAGGATAGAGGATAGGATAGGATAGAGGATAGGATAGGATAGAGGATAGGATAGGATAGAGGATAGGATAGGATAGAGGATAGGATAGGATAGAGGATAGGATAGGATAGAGGATAGGATAGAGGATAGGATAGGATAGAGGATCGGATAGAGGATAGGATAGGATAGAGGAAAGGATATAATAGAGGATAGGATAGGTAATTGGATAGGATAGAGGATAGGATAAGGGAGAGGATAGTATAGGATAGAGGATGGGATCGGATAGAGGATAGGATAGGATAAAGGATAGGATAGGATAGAGGATAGGATAGGATAGAGGATAGGATAGGATACAGGATAGAGTAGGATAGAGGATAGAGTAGGGTAGAGGATAGGATAGGATAGAGGATAGGATTGGATAGAGGAAAGTATAGGATAGAGGATAGGATAGGATAGAGGATAGGATAGGATAGAGGATAGGATAGGATAGGATAGAGGATAGGATAGGATAGAGGATAGGATAGGATAGAGGATAGGATAGGATAGAGGATAGGATAGGATAGAGGATAGGATATGGGATAGGATAGGATAGAGGATCGGATAGAGGATAGGATAGGATAGAGGATAGGATAGGATAGAGGAAAGGATAGGATAGAGGATAGGATAGGTAATTGGATAGGATAGAGGATAGGATAGGATAGAGGATAGGATAGGATAGAGGATAGGATAGAGGATAGGATATAATAGAGGATAGGATAGAGGATAGGATAGGATAGAGGATAGGATAGAGGATAGGATAGGATAGAGGATCGGATAGAGGATAGGATAGGATAGAGGAAAGGATATAATAGAGGATAGGATAGGTAATTGGATAGGATAGAGGATAGGATAAGGTAGAGGATAGTATAGGATAGAGGATGGGATAGGATAGAGGATAGGATAGGATAAAGGATAGGATAGGATAGAGGATAGGATAGGATAGAGGATAGGATAGGATACAGGATAGGATAGAGGATCGGATAGAGGATCGGATAGAGGATAGGATAGGATAGAGGATAGGATAGGATAGAGGATAGAGTAGGATAGAGGATAGAGTAGGATAGAGGATAGGATAGGATAGAGGATAGGATTGTATAGAGGAAAGTATAGGATAGAGGATAGGATAGGGTAGAGGATAGGATATGATAGAGGATAGGATAGGATAGAAGATAGTATAGGATAGAGAATAGGATACAATAGAGGATAGGATATGATAAAGGATAGGATAGCATAGAGGATAGGATAGGATAGGATAGGATAGAGGATAGGTTAGGATAGAGGATAGGATAGAGGATAGGATAGGATAGAGGATCGGATAGAGGATAGGCTAGGATAGAGGATAGGATAGGATAGAGGAAAGGATAGGATAGAGGATAGGATAGGTAATTGGATAGGATAGAGGATAGGATAAGGTATAGGATAGTATAGGATAGAGGATAGGATAGGATAGAGGATAGGATAGGATAGAGGATAGGATAGGATAGAGGATAGGATAGGATACAGGATAGGATAGGATAGAGGATAATATAGGATAGAGGATAGGATAGGATAGAGGATAGGATAGGATAGAGGATAGGATAGGATAGAGGATAGGATAGAGGATAGGATAGGTAATTGGATAGGATAGAGGATAGGATAAGGTAGAGGATAGGATAGGATAGAGGATAGGATAGGATAGAGGATAGGATAGGATAGAGGATAGGATAGGAAAAAGGATAGGATAGGATAGAGGATAATATAGGATAGAGGATAGGATAGGATACAGGATAGGATAGGATAGAGGATAATATAGGATAGAGGATAGGATAGGATAGAGGATAGGATAGGATAGAGGATAGGATAGGATAGAGGATAGGATAGGATAGAGGATAGGATAGGATAGAGGATAGGATAGAGGATAGGATAGGATAGAGGATAGGATAGAGGATAGGATAGGATAGAGGATCGGATAGAGGATAGGATAGGATAGAGGAAAGGATATAATAGAGGATAGGATAGGTAATTGGATAGGATAGAGGATAGGATAAGGTAGAGGATAGTATAGGATAGAGGATGGGATAGGATAGAGGATAGGATAGGATAAAGGATAGGATAGGATAGAGGATAGGATAGGATAAAGGATAGGATAGGATACAGGATAGGATAGAGGATCGGATAGAGGATAGGATAGGATAGAGGATCGGATAGAGGATAGGATAGGATAGAGGATAGGATAGGATAGAGGATAGGATAGGATAGAGGATAATATAGGATAGAGGATAGGATAGGATAGAGGATAGGATAGGATAGAGGATAGGATAGGATAGAGGATAGTATAGGATAGAGAATAGGATAGAATAGAGGATAGGATAGGATAAAGGATAGGATAGCATAGAGGATAGGATAGGATAGGATAGAGGATAGGATAGGATAGAGGATAGGATAGGTAATTGGATAGGATAGAGGATAGGATAAGGTAGAGGATAGTATAGGATAGAGGATAGGATAGGATAGAGGATAGGATAGGATAGAGGATAGGATAGGAAAAAGGATAGGATAGGATAGGATAGAGGATAGGATAGGATAGAGGATAGGATAGGATACAGGATAGGATAGGATAGAGGATAATATAGGATAGAGGATAGGATAGGATAGAGGATAGGATAGGATAGAGGATAGGATAGGATAGAGGATAGGACAGAGGATAGGATATAATAGAGGATAGGATAGAGGATAGGATAGAGGATAGGATAGGATAGAGGATAGGATAGAGGATAGGATAGGATAGAGGATCGGATAGAGGATAGGATAGGATAGAGGAAAGGATATAATAGAGGATAGGATAGGTAATTGGATAGGATAGAGGATAGGATAAGGTAGAGGATAGTATAGGATAGAGGATGGGATAGGATAGAGGATAGGATAGGATAAAGGATAGGATAGGATAGAGGATAGGATAGCATAGAGGATAGGATAGGATAGGATAGAGGATAGGATAGGATAGGATAGGATAGAGGATAGGATAGGATAGAGGATAGGATAGAGGATAGGATAGGATAGAGGATCGGATAGAGGATAGGATAGGATAGAGGATAGGATAGGATAGAAGAAAGCATAGGATAGAGGATAGGATAGGTAATTGGATAGGATAGAGGATAGGATAAGGTAGAGGATAGTATAGGATAGAGGATAGGACAGGAAAAAGGATAGGATAGGATAGGATAGAGGATAGGATAGGATAGAGGATAGGATAGGGTAGAGGATAGTATAGGATAGAGAATAGGATAGAATAGAGGATAGGATAGGATAAAGGATAGGATAGCATAGAGGATAGGATAGGATAGGATAGAGGATAGGATAGGATAGGATAGAGGATAGGATAGGATAGAGGATAGGATAGGATAGAGGATAGGATAGAGGATAGGATAGAGGATAGGATAGAGGATAGGATAGAGGATAGGATAGGATAGAGGTTCGGATAGAGGATAGGATAGGATAGAGGATAGGATAGGATAGAGGAAAGGATAGGATAGAGGATAGGATAGGTAATTGGATAGGATAGAGGATAGGATAAGGTAGAGGATAGTATAGGATAGAGGATAGGATAGGATAGAGGATAGGATAGGATAGAGGATAGGATAGGAAAAAGGATAGGATAGGATAGGATAGAGGATAGGATAGGATAGAGGATAGGATAGGATAGAGGATAGGATAGGATACAGGATAGGATAGGATAGAGGATAATATAGGATAGAGGATAGGATAGGATAGAGGATAGGATAGGATAGAGGATAGGATAGGATAGAGGATAGGATAGGATAGAGGATAGGATAGAGGATAGGATATAATAGAGGATAGGATAGAGGATAGGATAGAGGATAGGATAGGATAGAGGATAGGATATGATACAGGATAGGATAGAGGATCGGATAGAGGATAGGATAGGATAGAGGATCGGATAGAGGATAGGATAGGATAGAGGATAGGATAGGATAGAGGATAGGATAGGATAGAGGATAGAGTAGGATAGAGGATAGAGTAGGATAGAGGATAGGGTAGGATAGAGGATAGGATTGGATAGAGGAAAGTATAGGATAGAGGATAGGATAGGATAGAGGATAGGATAGGATAGAGGATAGGATAGGATAGAGGATAGTATAGGATAGAGAATAGGATAGAATAGAGGATAGGATAGGATAAAGGATAGGATAGCATAGAGGATAGGATAGGATAGGATAGAGGATAGGATAGGATAGGATAGGATAGAGGATAGGATAGGATAGAGGATAGGATAGGATAGAGGATAGGATAGAGGATAGGATAGGATAGAGGATCGGATAGAGGATAGGATAGGATAGAAGAAAGCATAGGATAGAGGATAGGATAGGTAATTGGATAGGATAGAGGATAGGATAAGGTAGAGGATAGTATAGGATAGAGGATAGGATAGGATAGAGGATAGGATAGGAAAAAGGATAGGATAGGATAGGATAGAGGATAGGATAGGATAGAGGATAGGATAGGGTAGAGGATAGTATAGGATAGAGAATAGGATAGAATAGAGGATAGGATAGGATAAAGGATAGGATAGCATAGAGGATAGGATAGGATAGGATAGAGGATAGGATAGGATAGGATAGAGGATAGGATAGGATAGAGGATAGGATAGGATAGAGGATAGGATAGAGGATAGGATAGAGGATAGGATAGAGGATAGGATAGAGGATAGGATAGGATAGAGGTTCGGATAGAGGATAGGATAGGATAGAGGATAGGATAGGATAGAGGAAAGGATAGGATAGAGGATAGGATAGGTAATTGGATAGGATAGAGGATAGGATAAGGTAGAGGATAGTATAGGATAGAGGATAGGATAGGATAGAGGATAGGATAGGATAGAGGATAGGATAGGAAAAAGGATAGGATAGGATAGGATAGAGGATAGGATAGGATAGAGGATAGGATAGGATAGAGGATAGGATAGGATACAGGATAGGATAGGATAGAGGATAATATAGGATAGAGGATAGGATAGGATAGAGGATAGGATAGGATAGAGGATAGGATAGGATAGAGGATAGGATAGGATAGAGGATAGGATAGAGGATAGGATATAATAGAGGATAGGATAGAGGATAGGATAGAGGATAGGATAGGATAGAGGATAGGATAGAGGATAGGATAGGATAGAGGATCGGATAGAGGATAGGATAGGATAGAGGATAGGATAGGATAGAGGATAGGATAGGATAGAGGATAGAGTAGGATAGAGGATAGAGTAGGATAGAGGATAGGATAGGATAGAGGATAGGATTGGATAGAGGAAAGTATAGGATAGAGGATAGGATAGGATAGAGGATAGGATAGGATAGAGGATAGGATAGGATAGAGGATAGTATAGGATAGAGAATAGGATAGAATAGTGGATAGGATAGGATAAAGGATAGGATAGCATAGAGGATAGGATAGGATAGGATAGAGGATAGGATAGGATAGGATAGAGGATAGGATAGGATAGAGGATAGGATAGGATAGAGGATAGGATAGAGGATAGGATAGGATAGAGGATCGGATAGAGGATAGGATAGGATAGAGGATAGGATAGGATAGAGGAAAGCATAGGATAGATGATAGGATAGGTAATTGGATAGGATAGAGGATAGGATAAGGTAGAGGATAGTATAGGATAGAGGATAGGATAGGATAGAGGATAGGATAGGAAAAATAATAGGATAGAATAGGATAGAGGATAGGATAGGATAGAGGATAGGATAGGGTAGATGATAGTATAGGATAGAGAATAGGATAGAATAGAGGATAGGATAGGATAAAGGATAGGATAGCATAGAGGATAGGATAGGATAGGATAGAGGATAGGATAGGATAGGATAGAGGATAGGATAGGATAGAGGATAGGATAGGATAGAGGATAGGATAGGATAGAGGATAGGATAGGATAGAGGATAGGATAGGATAGAGGATAGGATAGAGGATAGGATAGGATAGAGGATCGGATAGAGGATAGGATAGGATAGAGGATAGGATAGGATAGAGGATAGGATAGAGGATAGGATAGGATAGAGGATAGGATAGAGGATAGGATAGAGGATAGGATAGGATAGAGGATAGGATAGAGGATAGGATAGGATAGAGGATCGGATAGAGGATAAGATAGGATAGAGGAAAGGATATAATAGAGGATAGGATAGGTAATTGGATAGGATAGAGGATAGGATAAGGTAGAGGATAGTATAGGATAGAGGATGGGATAGGATAGAGGATAGGATAGGATAAAGGATAGGATAGGATAGAGGATAGGATAGGATAGAGGATAGGATAGGATACAGGATAGGATAGAGGATCGGATAGAGGATAGGATAGGATAGAGGATCGGATAGAGGATAGGATAGGATAGAGGATAGGATAGGATAGAGGATAGAGTAGGATAGAGGATAGAGTAGGATAGAGGATAGGATAGGATAGAGGATAGGATTGGATAGAGGAAAGTATAGGATAGAGGATAGGATAGGATAGAGGATAGGATAGGATAGAGGATAGGATAGGATAGAGGATAGTATAGGATAGAGAATAGGATAGAATAGAGGATAGGATAGGATAAAGGATTAGATAGCATAGAGGATAGGATAGGATAGGATAGAGGATAGTATAGGATAGAGAATAGGATAGAATAGAGGATAGGATAGGATAAAGGATTAGATAGCATAGAGGATAGGATAGGATAGGATAGAGGATAGGATAGGATAGAGGAAAGGATAGGATAGAGGATAGGATAGGTAATTGGATAGGATAGAGGATAGGATAAGGTAGAGGATAGTATAGGATAGAGGATAGGATAGGATAGAGGATAGGATAGGATAGAGGATAGGATAGGAAAAAGGATAGGATAGGATAGGATAGAGGATAGGATAGGATAGATGATAGGATAGGATACAGGATAGGATAGAATAGATGATAATATAGGATAGAGGATAGGATAGGATAGAGGATAGGATAGGATAGAGGATAGAGTAGGATAGAGGATAGAGTAGGATAGAGGATAGGATAGGATAGAGGATAGGATTGGATAGAGGAAAGTATAGGATAGAGGATAGGATAGGATAGAGGATAGGATAGGATAGAGGATAGGATAGGATAGAGGATAGGATAGGATAGAGGATAGTATAGGATAGAGAATAGGATAGAATAGAGGATAGGATAGGATAAAGGATTAGATAGCATAGAGGATAGGATAGGATAGGATAGAGGATAGTATAGGATAGAGAATAGGATAGAATAGAGGATAGGATAGGATAAAGGATTAGATAGCATAGAGGATAGGATAGGATAGGATAGAGGATAGGATAGGATAGAGGATAGGATAGAGGATAGGATAGAGGATAGGATAGGATAGAGGTTCGGATAGAGGATAGGATAGGATAGAGGATAGGATAGGATAGAGGAAAGGATAGGATAGAGGATAGGATAGGTAATTGGATAGGATAGAGGATAGGATAAGGTAGAGGATAGTATAGGATAGAGGATAGGATAGGATAGAGGATAGGATAGGATAGAGGATAGGATAGGATAGAGGATAGGATAGGAAAAAGGATAGGATAGGATAGGATAGAGGATAGGATAGGATAGATGATAGGATAGGATACAGGATAGGATAGAATAGATGATAATATAGGATAGACGATAGGATAGGATAGAGGATAGGATAGGATAGAGGATAGGATAGGATAGAGGATAGGATAGGATAGAGGATAGGATAGGATAGAGGATAGGATAGGATAGAGGATAGGATAGGATAGAGGATAGGATAGAGGATAGGATAGGATAGAGGATCGGATAGAGGATAGGATAGGATAGAGGAAAGGATATAATAGAGGATAGGATAGGTAATTGGATAGGATAGAGGATAGGATAAGGGAGAGGATAGTATAGGATAGAGGATGGGATCGGATAGAGGATAGGATAGGATAAAGGATAGGATAGGATAGAGGATAGGATAGGATAGAGGATAGGATAGGATACAGGATAGAGTAGGATAGAGGATAGAGTAGGGTAGAGGATAGGATAGGATAGAGGATAGGATTGGATAGAGGAAAGTATAGGATAGAGGATAGGATAGGATAGAGGATAGGATAGGATAGAGGATAGGATAGGATAGGATAGAGGATAGGATAGGATAGAGGATAGGATAGGATAGAGGATAGGATAGGATAGAGGATAGGATAGGATAGAGGATAGGATATGGGATAGGATAGGATAGAGGATCGGATAGAGGATAGGATAGGATAGAGGATAGGATAGGATAGAGGAAAGGATAGGATAGAGGATAGGATAGGTAATTGGATAGGATAGAGGATAGGATAGGATAGAGGATAGGATAGGATAGAGGATAGGATAGAGGATAGGATATAATAGAGGATAGGATAGAGGATAGGATAGGATAGAGGATAGGATAGAGGATAGGATAGGATAGAGGATCGGATAGAGGATAGGATAGGATAGAGGAAAGGATATAATAGAGGATAGGATAGGTAATTGGATAGGATAGAGGATAGGATAAGGTAGAGGATAGTATAGGATAGAGGATGGGATAGGATAGAGGATAGGATAGGATAAAGGATAGGATAGGATAGAGGATAGGATAGGATAGAGGATAGGATAGGATACAGGATAGGATAGAGGATCGGATAGAGGATCGGATAGAGGATAGGATAGGATAGAGGATAGGATAGGATAGAGGATAGAGTAGGATAGAGGATAGAGTAGGATAGAGGATAGGATAGGATAGAGGATAGGATTGTATAGAGGAAAGTATAGGATAGAGGATAGGATAGGGTAGAGGATAGGATATGATAGAGGATAGGATAGGATAGAAGATAGTATAGGATAGAGAATAGGATACAATAGAGGATAGGATATGATAAAGGATAGGATAGCATAGAGGATAGGATAGGATAGGATAGGATAGAGGATAGGTTAGGATAGAGGATAGGATAGAGGATAGGATAGGATAGAGGATCGGATAGAGGATAGGCTAGGATAGAGGATAGGATAGGATAGAGGAAAGGATAGGATAGAGGATAGGATAGGTAATTGGATAGGATAGAGGATAGGATAAGGTATAGGATAGTATAGGATAGAGGATAGGATAGGATAGAGGATAGGATAGGATAGAGGATAGGATAGGATAGAGGATAGGATAGGATACAGGATAGGATAGGATAGAGGATAATATAGGATAGAGGATAGGATAGGATAGAGGATAGGATAGGATAGAGGATAGGATAGGATAGAGGATAGGATAGAGGATAGGATAGGTAATTGGATAGGATAGAGGATAGGATAAGGTAGAGGATAGGATAGGATAGAGGATAGGATAGGATAGAGGATAGGATAGGATAGAGGATAGGATAGGAAAAAGGATAGGATAGGATAGAGGATAATATAGGATAGAGGATAGGATAGGATACAGGATAGGATAGGATAGAGGATAATATAGGATAGAGGATAGGATAGGATAGAGGATAGGATAGGATAGAGGATAGGATAGGATAGAGGATAGGATAGGATAGAGGATAGGATAGGATAGAGGATAGGATAGGATAGAGGATAGGATAGAGGATAGGATAGGATAGAGGATAGGATAGAGGATAGGATAGGATAGAGGATCGGATAGAGGATAGGATAGGATAGAGGAAAGGATATAATAGAGGATAGGATAGGTAATTGGATAGGATAGAGGATAGGATAAGGTAGAGGATAGTATAGGATAGAGGATGGGATAGGATAGAGGATAGGATAGGATAAAGGATAGGATAGGATAGAGGATAGGATAGGATAAAGGATAGGATAGGATACAGGATAGGATAGAGGATCGGATAGAGGATAGGATAGGATAGAGGATCGGATAGAGGATAGGATAGGATAGAGGATAGGATAGGATAGAGGATAGGATAGGATAGAGGATAATATAGGATAGAGGATAGGATAGGATAGAGGATAGGATAGGATAGAGGATAGGATAGGATAGAGGATAGTATAGGATAGAGAATAGGATAGAATAGAGGATAGGATAGGATAAAGGATAGGATAGCATAGAGGATAGGATAGGATAGGATAGAGGATAGGATAGGATAGAGGATAGGATAGGTAATTGGATAGGATAGAGGATAGGATAAGGTAGAGGATAGTATAGGATAGAGGATAGGATAGGATAGAGGATAGGATAGGATAGAGGATAGGATAGGAAAAAGGATAGGATAGGATAGGATAGAGGATAGGATAGGATAGAGGATAGGATAGGATACAGGATAGGATAGGATAGAGGATAATATAGGATAGAGGATAGGATAGGATAGAGGATAGGATAGGATAGAGGATAGGATAGGATAGAGGATAGGACAGAGGATAGGATATAATAGAGGATAGGATAGAGGATAGGATAGAGGATAGGATAGGATAGAGGATAGGATAGAGGATAGGATAGGATAGAGGATCGGATAGAGGATAGGATAGGATAGAGGAAAGGATATAATAGAGGATAGGATAGGTAATTGGATAGGATAGAGGATAGGATAAGGTAGAGGATAGTATAGGATAGAGGATGGGATAGGATAGAGGATAGGATAGGATAAAGGATAGGATAGGATAGAGGATAGGATAGCATAGAGGATAGGATAGGATAGGATAGAGGATAGGATAGGATAGGATAGGATAGAGGATAGGATAGGATAGAGGATAGGATAGAGGATAGGATAGGATAGAGGATCGGATAGAGGATAGGATAGGATAGAGGATAGGATAGGATAGAAGAAAGCATAGGATAGAGGATAGGATAGGTAATTGGATAGGATAGAGGATAGGATAAGGTAGAGGATAGTATAGGATAGAGGATAGGACAGGAAAAAGGATAGGATAGGATAGGATAGAGGATAGGATAGGATAGAGGATAGGATAGGGTAGAGGATAGTATAGGATAGAGAATAGGATAGAATAGAGGATAGGATAGGATAAAGGATAGGATAGCATAGAGGATAGGATAGGATAGGATAGAGGATAGGATAGGATAGGATAGAGGATAGGATAGGATAGAGGATAGGATAGGATAGAGGATAGGATAGAGGATAGGATAGAGGATAGGATAGAGGATAGGATAGAGGATAGGATAGGATAGAGGTTCGGATAGAGGATAGGATAGGATAGAGGATAGGATAGGATAGAGGAAAGGATAGGATAGAGGATAGGATAGGTAATTGGATAGGATAGAGGATAGGATAAGGTAGAGGATAGTATAGGATAGAGGATAGGATAGGATAGAGGATAGGATAGGATAGAGGATAGGATAGGAAAAAGGATAGGATAGGATAGGATAGAGGATAGGATAGGATAGAGGATAGGATAGGATAGAGGATAGGATAGGATACAGGATAGGATAGGATAGAGGATAATATAGGATAGAGGATAGGATAGGATAGAGGATAGGATAGGATAGAGGATAGGATAGGATAGAGGATAGGATAGGATAGAGGATAGGATAGAGGATAGGATATAATAGAGGATAGGATAGAGGATAGGATAGAGGATAGGATAGGATAGAGGATAGGATAGAGGATAGGATAGGATAGAGGATCGGATAGAGGATAGGATAGGATAGAGGATAGGATAGGATAGAGGATAGAGTAGGATAGAGGATAGAGTAGGATAGAGGATAGGATAGGATAGAGGATAGGATTGGATAGAGGAAAGTATAGGATAGAGGATAGGATAGAATAGAGGATAGGATAGGATAGAGGATAGGATAGGATAGAGGATAGTATAGGATAGAGAATAGGATAGAATAGTGGATAGGATAGGATAAAGGATAGGATAGCATAGAGGATAGGATAGGATAGGATAGAGGATAGGATAGGATAGGATAGAGGATAGGATAGGATAGAGGATAGGATAGGATAGAGGATAGGATAGAGGATAGGATAGGATAGAGGATCGGATAGAGGATAGGATAGGATAGAGGATAGGATAGGATAGAGGAAAGCATAGGATAGATGATAGGATAGGTAATAGGATAGGATAGAGGATAGGATAGGATAGAGGATAGGATAGGATAGAGGATAGGATAGGATAGAGGATAGAGTAGGATAGAGGATAGAGTAGGATAGAGGATAGGGTAGGATAGAGGATAGGATTGGATAGAGGAAAGTATAGGATAGAGGATAGGATAGGATAGAGGATAGGATAGGATAGAGGATAGGATAGGATAGAGGATAGTATAGGATAGAGAATAGGATAGAATAGAGGATAGGATAGGATAAAGGATAGGATAGCATAGAGGATAGGATAGGATAGGATAGAGGATAGGATAGGATAGGATAGGATAGAGGATAGGATAGGATAGAGGATAGGATAGGATAGAGGATAGGATAGAGGATAGGATAGGATAGAGGATCGGATAGAGGATAGGATAGGATAGAGGATAGGATAGGATAGAAGAAAGCATAGGATAGAGGATAGGATAGGTAATTGGATAGGATAGAGGATAGGATAAGGTAGAGGATAGTATAGGATAGAGGATAGGATAGGATAGAGGATAGGATAGGAAAAAGGATAGGATAGGATAGGATAGAGGATAGGATAGGATAGAGGATAGGATAGGGTAGAGGATAGTATAGGATAGAGAATAGGATAGAATAGAGGATAGGATAGGATAAAGGATAGGATAGCATAGAGGATAGGATAGGATAGGATAGAGGATAGGATAGGATAGGATAGAGGATAGGATAGGATAGAGGATAGGATAGGATAGAGGATAGGATAGAGGATAGGATAGAGGATAGGATAGAGGATAGGATAGGATAGAGGTTCGGATAGAGGATAGGATAGGATAGAGGATAGGATAGGATAGAGGAAAGGATAGGATAGAGGATAGGATAGGTAATTGGATAGGATAGAGGATAGGATAAGGTAGAGGATAGTATAGGATAGAGGATAGGATAGGATAGAGGATAGGATAGGATAGAGGATAGGATAGGAAAAAGGATAGGATAGGATAGGATAGAGGATAGGATAGGATAGAGGATAGGATAGGATAGAGGATAGGATAGGATACAGGATAGGATAGGATAGAGGATAATATAGGATAGAGGATAGGATAGGATAGAGGATAGGATAGGATAGAGGATAGGATAGGATAGAGGATAGGATAGGATAGAGGATAGGATAGAGGATAGGATATAATAGAGGATAGGATAGAGGATAGGATAGAGGATAGGATAGGATAGAGGATAGGATAGAGGATAGGATAGGATAGAGGATCGGATAGAGGATAGGATAGGATAGAGGATAGGATAGGATAGAGGATAGGATAGGATAGAGGATAGAGTAGGATAGAGGATAGAGTAGGATAGAGGATAGGATAGGATAGAGGATAGGATTGGATAGAGGAAAGTATAGGATAGAGGATAGGATAGGATAGAGGATAGGATAGGATAGAGGATAGGATAGGATAGAGGATAGTATAGGATAGAGAATAGGATAGAATAGTGGATAGGATAGGATAAAGGATAGGATAGCATAGAGGATAGGATAGGATAGGATAGAGGATAGGATAGGATAGGATAGAGGATAGGATAGGATAGAGGATAGGATAGGATAGAGGATAGGATAGAGGATAGGATAGGATAGAGGATCGGATAGAGGATAGGATAGGATAGAGGATAGGATAGGATAGAGGAAAGCATAGGATAGATGATAGGATAGGTAATTGGATAGGATAGAGGATAGGATAAGGTAGAGGATAGTATAGGATAGAGGATAGGATAGGATAGAGGATAGGATAGGAAAAATAATAGGATAGAATAGGATAGAGGATAGGATAGGATAGAGGATAGGATAGGGTAGATGATAGTATAGGATAGAGAATAGGATAGAATAGAGGATAGGATAGGATAAAGGATAGGATAGCATAGAGGATAGGATAGGATAGGATAGAGGATAGGATAGGATAGGATAGAGGATAGGATAGGATAGAGGATAGGATAGGATAGAGGATAGGATAGGATAGAGGATAGGATAGGATAGAGGATAGGATAGAGGATAGGATAGGATAGAGGATCGGATAGAGGATAGGATAGGATAGAGGATAGGATAGGATAGAGGATAGGATAGAGGATAGGATAGGATAGAGGATAGGATAGAGGATAGGATAGAGGATAGGATAGAGGATAGGATAGAGGATAGGATAGGATAGAGGATAGGATAGAGGATAGGATAGGATAGAGGATCGGATAGAGGATAAGATAGGATAGAGGAAAGGATATAATAGAGGATAGGATAGGTAATTGGATAGGATAGAGGATAGGATAAGGTAGAGGATAGTATAGGATAGAGGATGGGATAGGATAGAGGATAGGATAGGATAAAGGATAGGATAGGATAGAGGATAGGATAGGATAGAGGATAGGATAGGATACAGGATAGGATAGAGGATCGGATAGAGGATAGGATAGGATAGAGGATCGGATAGAGGATAGGATAGGATAGAGGATAGGATAGGATAGAGGATAGAGTAGGATAGAGGATAGAGTAGGATAGAGGATAGGATAGGATAGAGGATAGGATTGGATAGAGGAAAGTATAGGATAGAGGATAGGATAGGATAGAGGATAGGATAGGATAGAGGATAGGATAGGATAGAGGATAGTATAGGATAGAGAATAGGATAGAATAGAGGATAGGATAGGATAAAGGATTAGATAGCATAGAGGATAGGATAGGATAGGATAGAGGATAGTATAGGATAGAGAATAGGATAGAATAGAGGATAGGATAGGATAAAGGATTAGATAGCATAGAGGATAGGATAGGATAGGATAGAGGATAGGATAGGATAGAGGAAAGGATAGGATAGAGGATAGGATAGGTAATTGGATAGGATAGAGGATAGGATAAGGTAGAGGATAGTATAGGATAGAGGATAGGATAGGATAGAGGATAGGATAGGATAGAGGATAGGATAGGAAAAAGGATAGGATAGGATAGGATAGAGGATAGGATAGGATAGATGATAGGATAGGATACAGGATAGGATAGAATAGATGATAATATAGGATAGAGGATAGGATAGGATAGAGGATAGGATAGGATAGAGGATAGAGTAGGATAGAGGATAGAGTAGGATAGAGGATAGGATAGGATAGAGGATAGGATTGGATAGAGGAAAGTATAGGATAGAGGATAGGATAGGATAGAGGATAGGATAGGATAGAGGATAGGATAGGATAGAGGATAGGATAGGATAGAGGATAGTATAGGATAGAGAATAGGATAGAATAGAGGATAGGATAGGATAAAGGATTAGATAGCATAGAGGATAGGATAGGATAGGATAGAGGATAGTATAGGATAGAGAATAGGATAGAATAGAGGATAGGATAGGATAAAGGATTAGATAGCATAGAGGATAGGATAGGATAGGATAGAGGATAGGATAGGATAGAGGATAGGATAGAGGATAGGATAGAGGATAGGATAGGATAGAGGTTCGGATAGAGGATAGGATAGGATAGAGGATAGGATAGGATAGAGGAAAGGATAGGATAGAGGATAGGATAGGTAATTGGATAGGATAGAGGATAGGATAAGGTAGAGGATAGTATAGGATAGAGGATAGGATAGGATAGAGGATAGGATAGGATAGAGGATAGGATAGGATAGAGGATAGGATAGGAAAAAGGATAGGATAGGATAGGATAGAGGATAGGATAGGATAGATGATAGGATAGGATACAGGATAGGATAGAATAGATGATAATATAGGATAGACGATAGGATAGGATAGAGGATAGGATAGGATAGAGGATAGGATAGGATAGAGGATAGGATAGGATAGAGGATAGGATAGGATAGAGGATAGGATAGGATAGAGGATAGGATAGGATAGAGGATAGGATAGAGGATAGGATAGGATAGAGGATCGGATAGAGGATAGGATAGGATAGAGGAAAGGATATAATAGAGGATAGGATAGGTAATTGGATAGGATAGAGGATAGGATAAGGGAGAGGATAGTATAGGATAGAGGATGGGATCGGATAGAGGATAGGATAGGATAAAGGATAGGATAGGATAGAGGATAGGATAGGATAGAGGATAGGATAGGATACAGGATAGAGTAGGATAGAGGATAGAGTAGGGTAGAGGATAGGATAGGATAGAGGATAGGATTGGATAGAGGAAAGTATAGGATAGAGGATAGGATAGGTTAGAGGATAGGATAGGATAGGATAGAGGATAGGATAGGATAGGATAGAGGATAGGATAGGATAGAGGATAGGATAGGATAGAGGATAGGATAGGATAGAGGATAGGATAGGATAGAGGATAGGATAGGATAGAGGATAGGATATGGGATAGGATAGGATAGAGGATCGGATAGAGGATAGGATAGGATAGAGGATAGGATAGGATAGAGGAAAGGATAGGATAGAGGATAGGATAGGTAATTGGATAGGATAGAGGATAGGATAAGGTAGAGGATAGTATAGGATAGAGGATAGGATAGGATAGAGGATAGGATAGGATAGAGGATAGGATAGGAAAAAGGATGGGATAGGATAGGATAGAGGATAGGATAGGATAGAGGATAGGATAGGAAAAAGGATGGGATAGGATAGGATAGAGGATAGGATAGGATAGAGGATAGGATAGGATAGAGGATAGGATAGGATAGAGGATAGGATAGGATAGAGGATAGGATAGGATAGAGGATAGGATAGAGGATAGGATATAATAGAGGATAGGATAGAGGATAGGATAGGATAGAGGATAGGATAGAGGATAGGATAGGATAGAGGATCGGATAGAGGATAGGATAGGATAGAGGAAAGGATATAATAGAGGATAGGATAGGTAATTGGATAGGATAGAGGATAGGATAAGGTAGAGGATAGTATAGGATAGAGGATGGGATAGGATAGAGGATAGGATAGGATAAAGGATAGGATAGGATAGAGGATAGGATAGGATAGAGGATAGGATAGGATACAGGATAGGATAGAGGATCGGATAGAGGATCGGATAGAGGATAGGATAGGATAGAGGATAGGATAGGATAGAGGATAGAGTAGGATAGAGGATAGAGTAGGATAGAGGATAGGATAGGATAGAGGATAGGATTGTATAGAGGAAAGTATAGGATAGAGGATAGGATAGGGTAGAGGATAGGATATGATAGAGGATAGGATAGGATAGAAGATAGTATAGGATAGAGAATAGGATACAATAGAGGATAGGATATGATAAAGGATAGGATAGCATAGAGGATAGGATAGGATAGGATAGAGGATAGGATAGGATAGGATAGAGGATAGGTTAGGATAGAGGATAGGATAGAGGATAGGATAGGATAGAGGATCGGATAGAGGATAGGCTAGGATAGAGGATAGGATAGGATAGAGGAAAGGATAGGATAGAGGATAGGATAGGTAATTGGATAGGATAGAGGATAGGATAAGGTATAGGATAGTATAGGATAGAGGATAGGATAGGATAGAGGATAGGATAGGATAGAGGATAGGATAGGATAGAGGATAGGATAGGATACAGGATAGGATAGGATAGAGGATAATATAGGATAGAGGATAGGATAGGATAGAGGATAGGATAGGATAGAGGATAGGATAGGATAGAGGATAGGATAGAGGATAGGATAGGATAGAGGATAGGATAAAGGATAGGATAGAGGATAGGATAGGATAGAGGATCTGATAGAGGATAGGATAGGATAGAGGAAAGGATATAATAGAGGATAGGATAGGTAATTGGATAGGACAGAGGATAGGATAAGGTAGAGGATAGTATAGGATAGAGGATAGGATAGGATAGAGGATAGGATAGGATAAAGGATAGGATAGGATAGAGGATAGGATAGGATAGAGGATAGGATAGGATACAGGATAGAGTAGGATAGAGGATAGAGTAGGGTAGAGGATAGGATAGGATAGAGGATAGGATTGGATAGAGGAAAGTATAGGATAGAGGATAGGATAGGATAGAGGATAGGATAGGATAGAGGATAGGATAGAGGATAGGATAGGATAGAGGATAGGATAGAGGATAGGATAGGATAGAGGATCGGATAGAGGATAGGATAGAGGATAGGATAGGATAGAGGTTCGGATAGAGGATAGGATAGGATAGAGGATAGGATAGGATAGAGGAAAGGATAGGATAGAGGATAGGATAGGTAATTGGATAGGATAGAGGATAGGATAAGGTAGAGGATAGTATAGGATAGAGGATAGGATAGGATAGAGGATAGGATAGGATAGAGGATAGGATAGGATAGAGGATAGGATAGGAAAAAGGATAGGATAGGATAGGATAGAGGATAGGATAGGATAGATGATAGGATAGGATACAGGATAGGATAGAATAGATGATAATATAGGATAGACGATAGGATAGGATAGAGGATAGGATAGGATAGAGGATAGGATAGGATAGAGGATAGGATAGGATAGAGGATAGGATAGGATAGAGGATAGGATAGAGGATAGGATAGGATAGAGGATCGGATAGAGGATAGGATAGGATAGAGGAAAGGATATAATAGAGGATAGGATAGGTAATTGGATAGGATAGAGGATAGGATAAGGGAGAGGATAGTATAGGATAGAGGATGGGATCGGATAGAGGATAGGATAGGATAAAGGATAGGATAGGATAGAGGATAGGATAGGATAGAGGATAGGATAGGATACAGGATAGAGTAGGATAGAGGATAGAGTAGGGTAGAGGATAGGATAGGATAGAGGATAGGATTGGATAGAGGAAAGTATAGGATAGAGGATAGGATAGGATAGAGGATAGGATAGGATAGGATAGAGGATAGGATAGGATAGGATAGAGGATAGGATAGGATAGAGGATAGGATAGGATAGAGGATAGGATAGGATAGAGGATAGGATATGGGATAGGATAGGATAGAGGATCGGATAGAGGATAGGATAGGATAGAGGATAGGATAGGATAGAGGAAAGGATAGGATAGAGGATAGGATAGGTAATTGGATAGGATAGAGGATAGGATAAGGTAGAGGATAGTATAGGATAGAGGATAGGATAGGATAGAGGATAGGATAGGATAGAGGATAGGATAGGAAAAAGGATGGGATAGGATAGGATAGAGGATAGGATAGGATAGAGGATAGGATAGGAAAAAGGATGGGATAGGATAGGATAGAGGATAGGATAGGATAGAGGATAGGATAGGATAGAGGATAGGATAGGATGGAGGATAGGATAGGATAGAGGATAGGATAGGATAGAGGATAGGATAGGATAGAGGATAGGATAGGATAGAGGATAGGATAGAGGATAGGATATAATAGAGGATAGGATAGAGGATAGGATAGGATAGAGGATAGGATAGAGGATAGGATAGGATAGAGGATCGGATAGAGGATAGGATAGGATAGAGGAAAGGATATAATAGAGGATAGGATAGGTAATTGGATAGGATAGAGGATAGGATAAGGTAGAGGATAGTATAGGATAGAGGATGGGATAGGATAGAGGATAGGATAGGATAAAGGATAGGATAGGATAGAGGATAGGATAGGATAGAGGATAGGATAGGATACAGGATAGGATAGAGGATCGGATAGAGGATCGGATAGAGGATAGGATAGGATAGAGGATAGGATAGGATAGAGGATAGAGTAGGATAGAGGATAGAGTAGGATAGAGGATAGGATAGGATAGAGGATAGGATTGTATAGAGGAAAGTATAGGATAGAGGATAGGATAGGGTAGAGGATAGGATATGATAGAGGATAGGATAGGATAGAAGATAGTATAGGATAGAGAATAGGATACAATAGAGGATAGGATATGATAAAGGATAGGATAGCATAGAGGATAGGATAGGATAGGATAGGATAGAGGATAGGTTAGGATAGAGGATAGGATAGAGGATAGGATAGGATAGAGGATCGGATAGAGGATAGGCTAGGATAGAGGATAGGATAGGATAGAGGAAAGGATAGGATAGAGGATAGGATAGGTAATTGGATAGGATAGAGGATAGGATAAGGTATAGGATAGTATAGGATAGAGGATAGGATAGGATAGAGGATAGGATAGGATAGAGGATAGGATAGGATAGAGGATAGGATAGGATACAGGATAGGATAGGATAGAGGATAATATAGGATAGAGGATAGGATAGGATAGAGGATAGGATAGGATAGAGGATAGGATAGGATAGAGGATAGGATAGAGGATAGGATAGGTAATTGGATAGGATAGAGGATAGGATAAGGTAGAGGATAGTATAGGATAGAGGATAGGATAGGATAGAGGATAGGATAGGATAGAGGATAGGATAGGAAAAAGGATAGGATAGGATAGAGGATAATATAGGATAGAGGATAGGATAGGATACAGGATAGGATAGGATAGAGGATAATATAGGATAGAGGATAGGATAGGATAGAGGATAGGATAGGATAGAGGATAGGATAGGATAGAGGATAGGATAGGATAGAGGATAGGATAGGATAGAGGATAGGATAGAGGATAGGATAGGATAGAGGATAGGATAGAGGATAGGATAGGATAGAGGATCGGATAGAGGATAGGATAGGATAGAGGAAAGGATATAATAGAGGATAGGATAGGTAATTGGATAGGATAGAGGATAGGATAAGGTAGAGGATAGTATAGGATAGAGGATGGGATAGGATAGAGGATAGGATAGGATAAAGGATAGGATAGGATAGAGGATAGGATAGGATAAAGGATAGGATAGGATACAGGATAGGATAGAGGATCGGATAGAGGATAGGATAGGATAGAGGATCGGATAGAGGATAGGATAGGATAGAGGATAGGATAGGATAGAGGATAGGATAGGATAGAGGATAATATAGGATAGAGGATAGGATAGGATAGAGGATAGGATAGGATAGAGGATAGGATAGGATAGAGGATAGTATAGGATAGAGAATAGGATAGAATAGAGGATAGGATAGGATAAAGGATAGGATAGCATAGAGGATAGGATAGGATAGGATAGAGGATAGGATAGGATAGAGGATAGGATAGGTAATTGGATAGGATAGAGGATAGGATAAGGTAGAGGATAGTATAGGATAGAGGATAGGATAGGATAGAGGATAGGATAGGAAAAAGGATAGGATAGGATAGGATAGAGGATAGGATAGGATAGAGGATAGGATAGGATACAGGATAGGATAGGATAGAGGATAATATAGGATAGAGGATAGGATAGGATAGAGGATAGGATAGGATAGAGGATAGGATAGGATAGAGGATAGGACAGAGGATAGGATATAATAGAGGATAGGATAGAGGATAGGATAGAGGATAGGATAGGATAGAGGATAGGATAGAGGATAGGATAGGATAGAGGATCGGATAGAGGATAGGATAGGATAGAGGAAAGGATATAATAGAGGATAGGATAGGTAATTGGATAGGATAGAGGATAGGATAAGGTAGAGGATAGTATAGGATAGAGGATGGGATAGGATAGAGGATAGGATAGGATAAAGGATAGGATAGGATAGAGGATAGGATAGCATAGAGGATAGGATAGGATAGGATAGAGGATAGGATAGGATAGGATAGGATAGAGGATAGGATAGGATAGAGGATAGGATAGAGGATAGGATAGGATAGAGGATCGGATAGAGGATAGGATAGGATAGAGGATAGGATAGGATAGAAGAAAGCATAGGATAGAGGATAGGATAGGTAATTGGATAGGATAGAGGATAGGATAAGGTAGAGGATAGTATAGGATAGAGGATAGGATAGGATAGAGGATAGGACAGGAAAAAGGATAGGATAGGATAGGATAGAGGATAGGATAGGATAGAGGATAGGATAGGGTAGAGGATAGTATAGGATAGAGAATAGGATAGAATAGTGGATAGGATAGGATAAAGGATAGGATAGCATAGAGGATAGGATAGGATAGGATAGAGGATAGGATAGGATAGGATAGAGGATAGGATAGGATAGAGGATAGGATAGGATAGAGGATAGGATAGAGGATAGGATAGAGGATAGGATAGAGGATAGGATAGAGGATAGGATAGGATAGAGGTTCGGATAGAGGATAGGATAGGATAGAGGATAGGATAGGATAGAGGAAAGGATAGGATAGAGGATAGGATAGGTAATTGGATAGGATAGAGGATAGGATAAGGTAGAGGATAGTATAGGATAGAGGATAGGATAGGATAGAGGATAGGATAGGATAGAGGATAGGATAGGAAAAAGGATAGGATAGGATAGGATAGAGGATAGGATAGGATAGAGGAT
Source organism: Halictus rubicundus (assembly GCF_050948215.1). Taxonomy (NCBI): domain Eukaryota; kingdom Metazoa; phylum Arthropoda; class Insecta; order Hymenoptera; family Halictidae; genus Halictus; species Halictus rubicundus. Next base: position 391,114 of record NW_027488717.1, on the reverse strand, counting down.
AGGATAGGATAGAGGATAGGATAGGATACAGGATAGGATAGGATAGAGGATAATATAGGATAGAGGATAGGATAGGATAGAGGATAGGATAGGATAGAGGATAGGATAGGATAGAGGATAGGATAGGATAGAGGATAGGATAGAGGATAGGATATAATAGAGGATAGGATAGAGGATAGGATAGAGGATAGGATAGGATAGAGGATAGGATAGAGGATAGGATAGGATAGAGGATCGGATAGAGGATAGGATAGGATAGAGGATAGGATAGGATAGAGGATAGAGTAGGATAGAGGATAGAGTAGGATAGAGGATAGGATAGGATAGAGGATAGGATTGGATAGAGGAAAGTATAGGATAGAGGATAGGATAGAATAGAGGATAGGATAGGATAGAGGATAGGATAGGATAGAGGATAGTATAGGATAGAGAATAGGATAGAATAGTGGATAGGATAGGATAAAGGATAGGATAGCATAGAGGATAGGATAGGATAGGATAGAGGATAGGATAGGATAGGATAGAGGATAGGATAGGATAGAGGATAGGATAGGATAGAGGATAGGATAGAGGATAGGATAGGATAGAGGATCGGATAGAGGATAGGATAGGATAGAGGATAGGATAGGATAGAGGAAAGCATAGGATAGATGATAGGATAGGTAATAGGATAGGATAGAGGATAGGATAAGGTAGAGGATAGTATAGGATAGAGGATAGGATAGGATAGAGGATAGGATAGGAAAAATAATAGGATAGAATAGGATAGAGGATAGGATAGGATAGAGGATAGGATAGGGTAGAGGATAGTATAGGATAGAGAATAGGATAGAATAGAGGATAGGATAGGATAAAGGATAGGATAGAGGATAGGATAGGATAGGATAGGATAGAGGATAGGATAGGATAGGATAGAGGATAGGATAGGATAGAGGATAGGATAGGATAGAGGATAGGATATTATAGAGGATAGGATAGGATAGAGGATAGGATAGAGGATAGGATAGGATAGAGGATAGGATAGGATAGAGGATCGGATAGAGGATAGGATAGGATAGAGGATCGGATAGAGGATAGGATAGGATAGAGGAAAGGATATAATAGAGGATAGGATAGGTAATTGGATAGGATAGAGGATAGGATAAGGTAGAGGATAGTATAGGATAGAGGATGGGATAGGATAGAGGATAGGATAGGATAAAGGATAGGATAGGATAGAGGATAGGATAGGATAGAGGATAGGATAGGATACAGGATAGGATAGAGGATCGGATAGAGGATCGGATAGAGGATAGGATAGGATAGAGGATAGGATAGGATAGAGGATAGAGTAGGATAGAGGATAGAGTAGGATAGAGGATAGGATAGGATAGAGGATAGGATTGTATAGAGGAAAGTATAGGATAGAGGATAGGATAGGGTAGAGGATAGGATATGATAGAGGATAGGATAGGATAGAGGATAGTATAGGATAGAGAATAGGATACAATAGAGGATAGGATAGGATAAAGGATAGGATAGCATAGAGGATAGGATAGGATAGGATAGAGGATAGGATAGGATAGGATAGAGGATAGGATAGAATAGAGGATAGGATAGAGGATAGGATAGGATAGAGGATCGGATAGAGGATAGGCTAGGATAGAGGATAGGATAGGATAGAGGAAAGGATAGGATACAGGATAGGATAGGATAGAGGATAATATAGGATAGAGGATAGGATAGGATAGAGGATAGGATAGGATAGAGGATAGGATAGGATAGAGGATAGGATAGAGGATAGGATAGAGGATAGGATAGGATAGAGGATCTGATAGAGGATAGGATAGGATAGAGGAAAGGATATAATAGAGGATAGGATAGGTAATTGGATAGGATAGAGGATAGGATAAGGTAGAGGATAGTATAGGATAGAGGATAGGATAGGATAGAGGATAGGATAGGATAGAGGATAGGATAGGATAGAGGATAGGATAGGAAAAAGGATAGGATAGGATAGAGGATAATATAGGATAGAGGATAGGATAGGATACAGGATAGGATAGGATAGAGGATAATATAGGATAGAGGATAGGATAGGATAGAGGATAGGATAGGATACAGGATAGGATAGAGGATCGGATAGAGGATAGGATAGGATAGAGGATCGGATAGAGGATAGGATAGGATAGAGGATAGGATAGGATAGAGGATAGGATTGTATAGAGGAAAGTATAGGATAGAGGATAGGATAGGGTAGAGGATAGGATATGATAGAGGATAGGATAGGATAGAGGATAGTATAGGATAGAGAATAGGATACAATAGAGGATAGGATAGGATAAAGGATAGGATAGCATAGAGGATATGATAGGATAGGATAGAGGATAGGATAGGATAGGATAGAGGATAGGATAAAATAGAGGATAGGATAGAGGATAGGATAGGATAGAGGATCGGATAGAGGATAGGCTAGGATAGAGGATAGGATAGGATAGAGGAAAGGATAGGATAGAGGATAGGATAGGTAATTGGATAGGATAGAGGATAGGATAAGGTATAGGATAGTATAGGATAGAGGATAGGATAGGATAGAGGATAGGATAGGATAGAGGATAGGATAGGATAGAGGATAGGATAGGATACAGGATAGGATAGGATAGAGGATAATATAGGATAGAGGATAGGATAGGATAGAGGATAGGATAGGATAGAGGATAGGATAGGATAGAGGATAGGATAGAGGATAGGATAGGATAGAGGATAGGATAGAGGATAGGATAGAGGATAGGATAGGATAGAGGATCTGATAGAGGATAGGATAGGATAGAGGAAAGGATATAATAGAGGATAGGATAGGTAATTGGATAGGATAGAGGATAGGATAAGGTAGAGGATAGTATAGGATAGAGGATAGGATAGGATAGAGGATAGGATAGGATAGAGGATAGGATAGGAAAAAGGATAGGATAGGATAGAGGATAATATAGGATAGAGGATAGGATAGGATACAGGATAGGATAGGATAGAGGATAATATAGGATAGAGGATAGGATAGGATAGAGGATAGGATAGGATAGAGGATAGGATAGGATAGAGGATAGGATAGGATAGAGGATAGGATAGGATAGAGGATAGGATAGAGGATAGGATAGGATAGAGGATAGGATAGAGGATAGGATAGGATAGAGGATCGGATAGAGGATAGGATAGGATAGAGGAAAGGATATAATAGAGGATAGGATAGGTAATTGGATAGGATAGAGGATAGGATAAGGTAGAGGATAGTATAGGATAGAGGATGGGATAGGATAGAGGATAGGATAGGATAAAGGATAGGATAGGATAGAGGATAGGATAGGATAGAGGATAGGATAGGATACAGGATAGGATAGAGGATCGGATAGAGGATAGGATAGGATAGAGGATCGGATAGAGGATAGGATAGGATAGAGGATAGGATAGGATAGAGGATAGGATAGGATAGAAGATAATATAGGATAGAGGATAGGATAGGATAGAGGATAGGATAGGATAGAGGATAGGATAGGATAGAGGATAGTATAGGAGAGAGAATAGGATAGAATAGAGGATAGGATAGGATAAAGGATAGGATAGCATAGAGGATAGGATAGGATAGGATAGAGGATAGGATAGGATAGAGGATAGGATAGGTAATTGGATAGGATAGAGGATAGGATAAGGTAGAGGATAGTATAGGATAGAGGATAGGATAGGATAGAGGATAGGATAGGATAGAGGATAGGATAGGAAAAAGGATAGGATAGGATAGGATAGAGGATAGGATAGGATAGAGGATAGGATAGGATAGAGGATAGGATAGGATAGAGGATAGGATAGGATAGAGGATAGGATAGGATACAGGATAAGATAGGATAGAGGATAATATAGGATAGAGGATAGGATAGGATAGAGGATAGGATAGGATAGAGGATAGGATAGGATAGAGGATAGGACAGAGGATAGGATATAATAGAGGATAGGATAGAGGATAGGATAGAGGATAGGATAGAGGATAGGATAGGATAGAGGATCGGATAGAGGATAGGATAGGATAGAGGAAAGGATATAATAGAGGATAGGATAGGTAATTGGATAGGATAGAGGATAGGATAAGGTAGAGGATAGTATAGGATAGAGGATGGGATAGGATAGAGGATAGGATAGGATAAAGGATAGGATAGGATAGAGGATAGGATAGGATAGAGGATAGGATATGATACAGGATAGGATAGAGGATCGGATAGAGGATAGGATAGGATAGAGGATCGGATAGAGGATAGGATAGGATAGAGGATAGGATAGGATAGAGGATAGAGTAGGATAGAGGATAGAGTAGGATAGAGGATAGGATAGGATAGAGGATAGGATTGGATAGAGGAAAGTATAGGATAGAGGATAGGATAGGATAGAGGATAGGATAGGATAGAGGATAGGATAGGATAGAGGATAGTATAGGATAGAGAATAGGATAGAATAGAGGATAGGATAGGATAAAGGATAGGATAGCATAGAGGATAGGATAGGATAGGATAGAGGATAGGATAGGATAGGATAGAGGATAGGATAGGATAGAGGATAGGATAGGATAGAGGATAGGATAGAGGATAGGATAGGATAGAGGATCGGATAGAGGATAGGATAGGATAGAGGATAGGATAGGATAGAGGAAAGCATAGGATAGAGGATAGGATAGGTAATTGGATAGGATAGAGGATAGGATAAGGTAGAGGATAGTATAGGATAGAGGATAGGATAGGATAGAGGATAGGATAGGAAAAAGGATAGGATAGGATAGGATAGAGGATAGGATAGGATAGAGGATAGGATAGGGTAGAGGATAGTATAGGATAGAGAATAGGATAGAATAGAGGATAGGATAGGATAAAGGATAGGATAGCATAGAGGATAGGATAGGATAGGATAGAGGATAGGATAGGATAGGATAGAGGATAGGATAGGATAGAGGATAGGATAGGATAGAGGATAGGATAGAGGATAGGATAGAGGATAGGATAGGATAGAGGATCGGATAGAGGATAGGATAGGATAGAGGATAGGATAGGATAGAGGAAAGCATAGGATAGAGGATAGGATAGGTAATTGGATAGGATAGAGGATAGGATAAGGTAGAGGATAGTATAGGATAGAGGATAGGATAGGATAGAGGATAGGATAGGAAAAAGGATAGGATAGGATAGGATAGAGGATAGGATAGGATAGAGGATAGGATAGGGTAGAGGATAATATAGGATAGAGGATAGGATAGGATAGAGGATAGGATAGGATAGAGGATAGGATAGGATAGAGGATAGTATAGGATAGAGAATAGGATAGAATAGAGGATAGGATAGGATAAAGGATAGGATAGCATAGAGGATAGGGTAGGATAGGATAGAGGATAGGATAGGATAGGATAGAGGATAGGATAGGATAGGATAGAGGATAGGATAGGATAGAGGATAGGATAGGATAGAGGATAGGATAGGATAGAGGATAGGATAGAGGATAGGATAGGATAGAGGATCGGATAGAGGATAGGATAGGATAGAGGATAGGATAGGATAGAGGAAAGCATAGGATAGAGGATCGGATAGAGGATAGGATAGGATAGAGGAAAGGATATAATAGAGGATAGGATAGGTAATTGGATAGGATAGAGGATAGGATAAGGTAGAGGATAGTATAGGATAGAGGATGGGATAGGATAGAGGATAGGATAGGATAAAGGATAGGATAGGATAGAGGATAGGATAGGATAGAGGATAGGATAGGATAGAGGATAGTATAGGATAGAGAATAGGATAGAATAGTGGATAGGATAGGATAAAGGATAGGATAGCATAGAGGATAGGATAGGATAGGATAGAGGATAGGATAGGATAGGATAGAGGATAGGATAGGATAGAGGATAGGATAGAGGATAGGATAGGATAGAGGATCGGATAGAGGATAGGATAGGATAGAGGATAGGATAGGATAGAGGAAAGCATAGGATAGAGGATAGGATAGGTAATTGGATAGGATAGAGGATAGGATAAGGTAGAGGATAGTATAGGATAGAGGATAGGATAGGATAGAGGATAGGATAGGAAAAAGGATAGGATAGGATAGGATAGAGGATAGGATAGGATAGAGGATAGGATAGGGTAGAGGATAGTATAGGATAGAGAATAGGATAGAATAGAGGATAGGATAGGATAAAGGATAGGATAGCATAGAGGATAGGATAGGATAGGATAGAGGATAGGATAGGATAGGATAGAGGATAGGATAGGATAGAGGATAGGATAGGATAGAGGATAGGATAGAGGATAGGATAGGATAGAGGATCGGATAGAGGATAGGATAGGATAGAGGATAGGATAGGATAGAGGATCGGATAGAGGATAGGATAGGATAGAGGATAGGATAGGATAGAGGAAAGCATAGGATAGAGGATCGGATAGAGGATAGGATAGGATAGAGGATAGGATAGGATAGAGGAAAGCATAGGATAGAGGATAGGATAGGTAATTGGATAGGATAGAGGATAGGATAAGGTAGAGGATAGTATAGGATAGAGGATAGGATAGGATAGAGGATAGGATAGGAAAAAGGATAGGATAGGATAGGATAGAGGATAGGATAGGATAGAGGATAGGATAGGGTAGAGGATAATATAGGATAGAGGATAGGATAGGATAGAGGATAGGATAGGATAGAGGATAGGATATAATAGAGGATAGGATAGGTAATTGGATAGGATAGAGGATAGGATAAGGTAGAGGATAGTATAGGATAGAGGATGGGATAGGATAGAGGATAGGATAGGATAAAGGATAGGATAGGATAGAGGATAGGATAGGATAGAGGATAGGATAAGATACAGGATAGGATAGAGGATCGGATAGAGGATAGGATAGGATAGAGGATCGGATAGAGGATAGGATAGGATAGAGGATAGGATAGGATAGAGGATAGGATAGGATAGAGGATAATATAGGATAGAGGATAGGATAGGATAGAGGATAGGATAGGATAGAGGATAGGATAGGACAGAGGATAGGATAGGATAGAGGATAGGATAGAGGATAGGATAGGATAGAGGTTCGGATAGAGGATAGGATAGGATAGGGGATATTATAGGATAGAGGAAAGGATAGGATAGAGGATAGGATAGGATAGAGGATAGGATAGGATAGAGGATAGGATAGGATAGAGGATAGGATAGAGGATAGGATAGGATAGAGGATAGGATAGAGGATAGGATAGGATAGAGGATCGGATAGAGGATAGGATAGGATAGAGGAAAGGATATAATAGAGGATAGGATAGGTAATTGGATAGGATAGAGGATAGGATAAGGTAGAGGATAGTATAGGATAGAGGATGGGATAGGATAGAGGATAGGATAGGATAAAGGATAGGATAGGATAGAGGATAGGATAGGATAAAGGATAGGATAGGATACAGGATAGGATAGAGGATCGGATAGAGGATAGGATAGGATAGAGGATCGGATAGAGGATAGGATAGGATAGAGGATAGGATAGGATAGAGGATAGGATAGGATAGAGGATAATATAGGATAGAGGATAGGATAGGATAGAGGATAGGATAGGATAGAGGATAGGATAGGATAGAGGATAGTATAGGATAGAGAATAGGATAGAATAGAGGATAGGATAGGATAAAGGATAGGATAGCATAGAGGATAGGATAGGATAGGATAGAGGATAGGATAGGATAGAGGATAGGATAGGTAATTGGATAGGATAGAGGATAGGATAAGGTAGAGGATAGTATAGGATAGAGGATAGGATAGGATAGAGGATAGGATAGGATAGAGGATAGGATAGGAAAAAGGATAGGATAGGATAGGATAGAGGATAGGATAGGATAGAGGATAGGATAGGATAGAGGATAGGATAGGATAGAGGATAGGATAGGATACAGGATAGGATAGGATAGAGGATAATATAGGATAGAGGATAGGATAGGATAGAGGATAGGATAGGATAGAGGATAGGATAGGATAGAGGATAGGACAGAGGATAGGATATAATAGAGGATAGGATAGAGGATAGGATAGAGGATAGGATAGGATAGAGGATAGGATAGAGGATAGGATAGGATAGAGGATCGGATAGAGGATAGGATAGAGGATAGGATAGGATAGAGGATAGGATATAATAGAGGATAGGATAGGTAATTGGATAGGATAGAGGATAGGATAAGGTAGAGGATAGTATAGGATAGAGGATGGGATAGGATAGAGGATAGGATAGGATAAAGGATAGGATAGGATAGAGGATAGGATAGGATAGAGGATAGGATAAGATACAGGATAGGATAGAGGATCGGATAGAGGATAGGATAGGATAGAGGATCGGATAGAGGATAGGATAGGATAGAGGATAGGATAGGATAGAGGATAGGATAGGATAGAGGATAATATAGGATAGAGGATAGGATAGGATAGAGGATAGGATAGGATAGAGGATAGGATAGGACAGAGGATAGGATAGGATAGAGGATAGGATAGAGGATAGGATAGGATAGAGGTTCGGATAGAGGATAGGATAGGATAGGGGATATTATAGGATAGAGGAAAGGATAGGATAGAGGATAGGATAGGATAGAGGATAGGATAGGATAGAGGATAGGATAGGATAGAGGATAGGATAGAGGATAGGATAGGATAGAGGATAGGATAGAGGATAGGATAGGATAGAGGATCGGATAGAGGATAGGATAGGATAGAGGAAAGGATATAATAGAGGATAGGATAGGTAATTGGATAGGATAGAGGATAGGATAAGGTAGAGGATAGTATAGGATAGAGGATGGGATAGGATAGAGGATAGGATAGGATAAAGGATAGGATAGGATAGAGGATAGGATAGGATAAAGGATAGGATAGGATACAGGATAGGATAGAGGATCGGATAGAGGATAGGATAGGATAGAGGATAGGATAGGATAGAGGATAGGATAGGATAGAGGATAATATAGGATAGAGGATAGGATAGGATAGAGGATAGGATAGGATAGAGGATAGGATAGGATAGAGGATAGTATAGGATAGAGAATAGGATAGAATAGAGGATAGGATAGGATAAAGGATAGGATAGCATAGAGGATAGGATAGGATAGGATAGAGGATAGGATAGGATAGAGGATAGGATAGGTAATTGGATAGGATAGAGGATAGGATAAGGTAGAGGATAGTATAGGATAGAGGATAGGATAGGATAGAGGATAGGATAGGATAGAGGATAGGATAGGAAAAAGGATAGGATAGGATAGGATAGAGGATAGGATAGGATAGAGGATAGGATAGGATAGAGGATAGGATAGGATAGAGGATAGGATAGGATACAGGATAGGATAGGATAGAGGATAATATAGGATAGAGGATAGGATAGGATAGAGGATAGGATAGGATAGAGGATAGGATAGGATAGAGGATAGGACAGAGGATAGGATATAATAGAGGATAGGATAGAGGATAGGATAGAGGATAGGATAGGATAGAGGATAGGATAGAGGATAGGATAGGATAGAGGATCGGATAGAGGATAGGATAGGATAGAGGAAAGGATATAATAGAGGATAGGATAGGTAATTGGATAGGATAGAGGATAGGATAAGGTAGAGGATAGTATAGGATAGAGGATGGGATAGGATAGAGGATAGGATAGGATAAAGGATAGGATAGGATAGAGGATAGGATAGGATAGAGGATAGGATATGATACAGGATAGGATAGAGGATCGGATAGAGGATAGGATAGGATAGAGGATCGGATAGAGGATAGGATAGGATAGAGGATAGGATAGGATAGAGGATAGGATAGGATAGAGGATAGAGTAGGATAGAGGATAGAGTAGGATAGAGGATAGGATAGGATAGAGGATAGGATTGGATAGAGGAAAGTATAGGATAGAGGATAGGATAGGATAGAGGATAGGATAGGATAGAGGATAGGATAGGATAGAGGATAGTATAGGATAGAGAATAGGATAGAATAGAGGATAGGATAGGATAAAGGATAGGATAGCATAGAGGATAGGATAGGATAGGATAGAGGATAGGATAGGATAGGATAGGATAGAGGATAGGATAGGATAGAGGATAGGATAGAGGATAGGATAGGATAGAGGATCGGATAGAGGATAGGATAGGATAGAGGATAGGATAGGATAGAAGAAAGCATAGGATAGAGGATAGGATAGGTAATTGGATAGGATAGAGGATAGGATAAGGTAGAGGATAGTATAGGATAGAGGATAGGTTAGGATAGAGGATAGGACAGGAAAAAGGATAGGATAGGATAGGATAGAGGATAGGATAGGATAGAGGATAGGATAGGGTAGAGGATAGTATAGGATAGAGAATAGGATAGAATAGAGGATAGGATAGGATAAAGGATAGGATAGCATTGAGGATAGGATAGGATAGGATAGAGGATAGGATAGGATAGGATAGAGGATAGGATAGGATAGAGGATAGGATAGAGGATAGGATAGAGGATAGGATAGAGGATAGGATAGAGGATAGGATAGGATAGAGGTTCGGATAGAGGATAGGATAGGATAGAGGATAGGATAGGATAGAGGAAAGGATAGGATAGAGGATAGGATAGGTAATTGGATAGGATAGAGGATAGGATAAGGTAGAGGATAGTATAGGATAGAGGATAGGATAGGATAGAGGATAGGATAGGATAGAGGATAGGATAGGAAAAAGGATAGGATAGGATAGGATAGAGGATAGGATAGGATAGAGGATAGGATAGGATAGAGGATAGGATAGGATACAGGATAGGATACGATAGAGGATAATATAGGATAGAGGATAGGATAGGATAGAGGATAGGATAGGATAGAGGATAGGATAGGATAGAGGATAGGATAGGATAGAGGATAGGATAGAGGATAGGATATAATAGAGGATAGGATAGAGGATAGGATAGAGGATAGGATAGGATAGAGGATAGGATAGAGGATAGGATAGAGGATAGGATAGGATAGAGGTTCGGATAGAGGATAGGATAGGATAGAGGATAGGATAGGATAGAGGAAAGGATAGGATAGAGGATAGGATAGGTAATTGGATAGGATAGAGGATAGGATAAGGTAGAGGATAGTATAGGATAGAGGATAGGATAGGATAGAGGATAGGATAGGATAGAGGATAGGATAGGAAAAAGGATAGGATAGGATAGGATAGAGGATAGGATAGGATAGAGGATAGGATAGGATAGAGGATAGGATAGGATACAGGATAGGATAGGATAGAGGATAATATAGGATAGAGGATAGGATAGGATAGAGGATAGGATAGGATAGAGGATAGGATAGGATAGAGGATAGGATAGGATAGAGGATAGGATAGGATAGAGGATAGGATAGGATAGAGGATAGGATAGAGGATAGGATATAATAGAGGATAGGATAGAGGATAGGATAGAGGATAGGATAGGATAGAGGATAGGATAGAGGATAGGATAGGATAGAGGATCGGATAGAGGATAGGATAGGATAGAGGATAGGATAGGATAGAGGATAGAGTAGGATAGAGGATAGAGTAGGATAGAGGATAGGATAGGATAGAGGATAGGATTGGATAGAGGAAAGTATAGGATAGAGGATAGGATAGGATAGAGGATAGGATAGGATAGAGGATAGGATAGGATAGAGGATAGTATAGGATAGAGAATAGGATAGAATAGTGGATAGGATAGGATAAAGGATAGGATAGCATAGAGGATAGGATAGGATAGCGGATAGGATAGGATAGAGGATAGGATAGGAAAAAGGATAGGATAGGATAGGATAGAGGATAGGATAGGATAGATGATAGGATAGGATACAGGATAGGATAGAATAGATGATAATATAGGATAGAGGATAGGATAAAATAGAGGATAGGATAGGATAGAGGATAGAGTAGGATAGAGGATAGAGTAGGATAGAGGATAGGATAGGATAGAGGATAGGATTGGATAGAGGAAAGTATAGGATAGAGGATAGGATAGGATAGAGGATAGGATAGGATAGAGGATAGGATAGGATAGAGGATAGTATAGGATAGAGAATAGGATAGAATAGAGGATAGGATAGGATAAAGGATTAGATAGCATAGAGGATAGGATAGGATAGGATAGAGGATAGTATAGGATAGAGAATAGGATAGAATAGAGGATAGGATAGGATAAAGGATTAGATAGCATAGAGGATAGGATAGGATAGGATAGAGGATAGGATAGGATAGAGGATAGGATAGGATAGAGGATAGGATAGGTAATTGGATAGGATAGAGGATAGGATAGGATAGAGGATAGGATAGAGGATAGGATAGGATAGAGGATCGGATAGAGGATAGGATAGGATAGAGGAAAGGATATAATAGAGGATAGGATAGGTAATTGGATAGGATAGAGGATAGGATAAGGGAGAGGATAGTATAGGATAGAGGATGGGATAGGATAGAGGATAGGATAGGATAAAGGATAGGATAGGATAGAGGATAGGATAGGATAGAGGATAGGATAGGATACAGGATAGGATAGGATAGAGGATCGGATAGAGGATAGGATAGGATAGAGGATCGGATAGAGGATAGGATAGGATAGAGGATAGGATAGGATAGAGGATAGAGTAGGATAGAGGATAGAGTAGGATAGAGGATAGGATAGGATAGAGGATAGGATTGGATAGAGGAAAGTATAGGATAGAGGATAGGATAGGATAGAGGATAGGATAGGATAGGATAGAGGATAGGATAGGATAGGATAGAGGATAGGATAGGATAGAGGATAGGATAGGATAGAGGATAGGATATGGGATAGGATAGGATAGAGGATCGGATAGAGGATAGGATAGGATAGAGGATAGGATAGGATAGAGGAAAGGATAGGATAGAGGATAGGATAGGTAATTGGATAGGATAGAGGATAGGATAAGGTAGAGGATAGTATAGGATAGAGGATAGGATAGGATAGAGGATAGGATAGGATAGAGGATAGGATAGGAAAAAGGATAGGATAGGATAGGATAGAGGATAGAGGATAGGATAGGATAGAGGATAGGATAGGATAGAGGATAGGATAGGATAGAGGATAGGATAGGATAGAGGATAGGATAGGATAGAGGATAGGATAGGATAGAGGATAGGATAGAGGATAGGATATAATAGAGGATAGGATAGAGGATAGGTTAGAGGATAGGATAGGATAGAGGATAGGATAGAGGATAGGATAGGATAGAGGATCGGATAGAGGATAGGATAGGATAGAGGAAAGGATATAATAGAGGATAGGATAGGTAATTGGATAGGATAGAGGATAGGATAAGGTAGAGGATAGTATAGGATAGAGGATGGGATAGGATAGAGGATAGGATAGGATAAAGGATAGGATAGGATAGAGGATAGGATAGGATAGAGGATAGGATAGGATACAGGATAGGATAGAGGATCGGATAGAGGATCGGATAGAGGATAGGATAGGATAGAGGATAGGATAGGATAGAGGATAGAGTAGGATAGAGGATAGAGTAGGATAGAGGATAGGATAGGATAGAGGATAGGATTGTATAGAGGAAAGTATAGGATAGAGGATAGGATAGGGTAGAGGATAGGATATGATAGAGGATAGGATAGGATAGAGGATAGTATAGGATAGAGAATAGGATACAATAGAGGATAGGATAGGATAAAGGATAGGATAGCATAGAGGATAGGATAGGATAGGATAGAGGATAGGATAGGATAGGATAGAGGATAGGATAGGATAGAGGATAGGATAGGATAGAGGATAGGATAGAGGATAGGATAGGATAGAGGATCGGATAGAGGATAGGCTAGGATAGAGGATAGGATAGGATAGAGGAAAGGATAGGATAGAGGATAGGATAGGTAATTGGATAGGATAGAGGATAGGATAAGGTATAGGATAGTATAGGATAGAGGATAGGATAGGATAGAGGATAGGATAGGATAGAGGATAGGATAGGATAGAGGATAGGATAGGATACAGGATAGGATAGGATAGAGGATAATATAGGATAGAGGATAGGATAGGATACAGGATAGGATAGGATAGAGGATAGGATAGGATAGAGGATAGGATAGAGGATAGGATAGGATAGAGGATAGGATAGAGGATAGGATAGAGGATAGGATAGGATAGAGGATCTGATAGAGGATAGGATAGGATAGAGGAAAGGATATAATAGAGGATAGGATAGGTAATTGGATAGGATAGAGGATAGGATAAGGTAGAGGATAGTATAGGATAGAGGATAGGATAGGATAGAGGATAGGATAGGATAGAGGATAGGATAGGATAGAGGATAGGATAGGAAAAAGGATAGGATAGGATAGAGGATAATATAGGATAGAGGATAGGATAGGATACAGGATAGGATAGGATAGAGGATAATATAGGATAGAGGATAGGATAGGATAGAGGATAGGATAGGATAGAGGATAGGATAGGATAGAGGATAGGATAGGATAGAGGATAGGATAGGATACAGGATAGGATAGGATAGAGGATAGGATAGGATAGAGGATAGGATAGGATACAGGATAGGATAGAGGATCGGATAGAGGATAGGATAGGATAGAGGATCGGATAGAGGATAGGATAGGATAGAGGATAGGATAGGATAGAGGATAGGATTGTATAGAGGAAAGTATAGGATAGAGGATAGGATAGGGTAGAGGATAGGATATGATAGAGGATAGGATAGGATAGAGGATAGTATAGGATAGAGAATAGGATACAATAGAGGATAGGATAGGATAAAGGATAGGATAGCATAGAGGATAGGATAGGATAGGATAGAGGATAGGATAGGATAGGATAGAGGATAGGATAAAATAGAGGATAGGATAGAGGATAGGATAGGATAGAGGATCGGATAGAGGATAGGCTAGGATAGAGGATAGGATAGGATAGAGGAAAGGATAGGATAGAGGATAGGATAGGTAATTGGATAGGATAGAGGATAGGATAAGGTATAGGATAGTATAGGATAGAGGATAGGATAGGATAGAGGATAGGATAGGATAGAGGATAGGATAGGATAGAGGATAGGATAGGATACAGGATAGGATAGGATAGAGGATAATATAGGATAGAGGATAGGATAGGATAGAGGATAGGATAGGATAGAGGATAGGATAGGATAGAGGATAGGATAGAGGATAGGATAGGATAGAGGATAGGATAGAGGATAGGATAGAGGATAGGATAGGATAGAGGATCTGATAGAGGATAGGATAGGATAGAGGAAAGGATATAATAGAGGATAGGATAGGTAATTGGATAGGATAGAGGATAGGATAAGGTAGAGGATAGTATAGGATAGAGGATAGGATAGGATAGAGGATAGGATAGGATAGAGGATAGGATAGGAAAAAGGATAGGATAGGATAGAGGATAATATAGGATAGAGGATAGGATAGGATACAGGATAGGATAGGATAGAGGATAATATAGGATAGAGGATAGGATAGGATAGAGGATAGGATAGGATAGAGGATAGGATAGGATAGAGGATAGGATAGGATAGAGGATAGGATAGAGGATAGGATAGGATAGAGGATAGGATAGAGGATAGGATAGGATAGAGGATCGGATAGAGGATAGGATAGGATAGAGGAAAGGATATAATAGAGGATAGGATAGGTAATTGGATAGGATAGAGGATAGGATAAGGTAGAGGATAGTATAGGATAGAGGATGGGATAGGATAGAGGATAGGATAGGATAAAGGATAGGATAGGATAGAGGATAGGATAGGATAGAGGATAAGATAGGATACAGGATAGGATAGAGGATCGGATAGAGGATAGGATAGGATAGAGGATCGGATAGAGGATAGGATAGGATAGAGGATAGGATAGGATAGAGGATAGGATAGGATAGAAGATAATATAGGATAGAGGATAGGATAGGATAGAGGATAGGATAGGATAGAGGATAGGATAGGATAGAGGATAGTATAGGAGAGAGAATAGGATAGAATAGAGGATAGGATAGGATAAAGGATAGGATAGCATAGAGGATAGGATAGGATAGGATAGAGGATAGGATAGGATAGAGGATAGGATAGGTAATTGGATAGGATAGAGGATAGGATAAGGTAGAGGATAGTATAGGATAGAGGATAGGATAGGATAGAGGATAGGATAGGATAGAGGATAGGATAGGAAAAAGGATAGGAAAGGATAGGATAGAGGATAGGATAGGATAGAGGATAGGATAGGATAGAGGATAGGATAGGATAGAGGATAGGATAGGATAGAGGATAGGATAGGATACAGGATAAGATAGGATAGAGGATAATATAGGATAGAGGATAGGATAGGATAGAGGATAGGATAGGATAGAGGATAGGATAGGATAGAGGATAGGACAGAGGATAGGATATAATAGAGGATAGGATAGAGGATAGGATAGAGGATAGGATAGGATAGAGGATAGGATAGGATAGAGGATCGGATAGAGGAAAGGATAGGATAGAGGAAAGGATATAATAGAGGATAGGATAGGTAATTGGATAGGATAGAGGATAGGATAAGGTAGAGGATAGTATAGGATAGAGGATGGTATAGGATAGAGGATAGGATAGGATAAAGGATAGGATAGGATAGAGGATAGGATAGGATAGAGGATAGGATATGATACAGGATAGGATAGAGGATCGGATAGAGGATAGGATAGGATAGAGGATCGGATAGAGGATAGGATAGGATAGAGGATAGGATAGGATAGAGGATAGAGTAGGATAGAGGATAGAGTAGGATAGAGGATAGGATAGGATAGAGGATAGGATTGGATAGAGGAAAGTATAGGATAGAGGATAGGATAGGATAGAGGATAGGATAGGATAGAGGATAGGATAGGATAGAGGATAGTATAGGATAGAGAATAGGATAGAATAGAGGATAGGATAGGATAAAGGATAGGATAGCATAGAGGATAGGATAGGATAGGATAGAGGATAGGATAGGATAGGATAGAGGATAGGATAGGATAGAGGATAGGATAGGATAGAGGATAGGATAGGATAGAGGATAGGATAGGATAGAGGATAGGATAGAGGATAGGATAGGATAGAGGATCGGATAGAGGATAGGATAGGATAGAGGATAGGATAGGATAGAGGAAAGCATAGGATAGAGGATAGGATAGGTAATTGGATAGGATAGAGGATAGGATAAGGTAGAGGATAGTATAGGATAGAGGATAGGATAGGATAGAGGATAGGATAGGAAAAAGGATAGGATAGGATAGGATAGAGGATAGGATAGGATAGAGGATAGGATAGGGTAGAGGATAGTATAGGATAGAGAATAGGATAGAATAGAGGATAGGATAGGATAAAGGATAGGATAGCATAGAGGATAGGATAGGATAGGATAGAGGATAGGATAGGATAGGATAGAGGATAGGATAGGATAGAGGATAGGATAGGATAGAGGATAGGATAGAGGATAGGATAGAGGATAGGATAGGATAGAGGATCGGATAGAGGATAGGATAGGATAGAGGATAGGATAGGATAGAGGAAAGCATAGGATAGAGGATAGGATAGGTAATTGGATAGGATAGAGGATAGGATAAGGTAGAGGATAGTATAGGATAGAGGATAGGATAGGATAGAGGATAGGATAGGAAAAAGGATAGGATAGGATAGGATAGAGGATAGGATAGGATAGAGGATAGGATAGGGTAGAGGATAATATAGGATAGAGGATAGGATAGGATAGAGGATAGGATAGGATAGAGGATAGGATAGGATAGAGGATAGTATAGGATAGAGAATAGGATAGAATAGAGGATAGGATAGGATAAAGGATAGGATAGCATAGAGGATAGGATAGGATAGGATAGAGGATAGGATAGGATAGGATAGAGGATAGGATAGGATAGAGGATAGGATAGGATAGAGGATAGGATAGGATAGAGGATAGGATAGAGGATAGGATAGGATAGAGGATCGGATAGAGGATAGGATAGGATAGAGGATAGGATAGGATAGAGGAAAGCATAGGATAGAGGATCGGATAGAGGATAGGATAGGATAGAGGAAAGGATATAATAGAGGATAGGATAGGTAATTGGATAGGATAGAGGATAGGATAAGGTAGAGGATAGTATAGGATAGAGGATGGAATAGGATAGAGGATAGGATAGGATAGAGGATAGTATAGGATAGAGAATAGGATAGAATAGTGGATAGGATAGGATAAAGGATAGGATAGCATAGAGGATAGGATAGGATAGGATAGAGGATAGGATAGGATAGGATAGAGGATAGGATAGGATAGAGGATAGGATAGGATAGAGGATTGGATAGAGGATAGGATAGGATAGAGGATCGGATAGAGGATAGGATAGGATAGAGGATAGGATAGGATAGAGGAAAGCATAGGATAGAGGATAGGATAGGTAATTGGATAGGATAGAGGATAGGATAAGGTAGAGGATAGTATAGGATAGAGGATAGGATAGGATAGAGGATAGGATAGGAAAAAGGATAGGATAGGATAGGATAGAGGATAGGATAGGATAGAGGATAGGATAGGGTAGAGGATAGTATAGGATAGAGAATAGGATAGAATAGAGGATAGGATAGGATAAAGGATAGGATAGCATAGAGGATAGGATAGGATAGGATAGAGGATAGGATAGGATAGGATAGAGGATAGGATAGGATAGAGGATAGGATAGGATAGAGGATAGGATAGGATAGAGGATAGGATAGAGGATAGGATAGAGGATAGGATAGGATAGAGGATCGGATAGAGGATAGGATAGGATAGAGGATAGGATAGGATAGAGGAAAGCATAGGATAGAGGATCGGATAGAGGATAGGATAGGATAGAGGATAGGATAGGATAGAGGAAAGCATAGGATAGAGGATAGGATAGGTAATTGGATAGGATAGAGGATAGGATAAGGTAGAGGATAGTATAGGATAGAGGATAGGATAGGATAGAGGATAGGATAGGAAAAAGGATAGGATAGGATAGGATAGAGGATAGGATAGGATAGAGGATAGGATAGGGTAGAGGATAATATAGGATAGAGGATAGGATAGGATAGAGGATAGGATAGGATAGAGGATAGGATATAATAGAGGATAGGATAGGTAATTGGATAGGATAGAGGATAGGATAAGGTAGAGGATAGTATAGGATAGAGGATGGGATAGGATAGAGGATAGGATAGGATAAAGGATAGGATAGGATAGAGGATAGGATAGGATAGAGGATAGGATAGGATACAGGATAGGATAGAGGATCGGATAGAGGATAGGATAGGATAGAGGATCGGATAGAGGATAGGATAGGATAGAGGATAGGATAGGATAGAGGATAGGATAGGATAGAGGATAATATAGGATAGAGGATAGGATAGGATAGAGGATAGGATAGGATAGAGGATAGGATAGGACAGAGGATAGGATAGGATAGAGGATAGGATAGAGGATAGGATAGGATAGAGGTTCGGATAGAGGATAGGATAGGATAGAGGATATTATAGGATAGAGGAAAGGATAGGATAGAGGATAGGATAGGTAATTGGATAGGATAGAGGATAGGATAAGGTAGAGGATAGTATAGGATAGAGGATAGGATAGGATAGAGGATAGGATAGGATAGAGGATAGGATAGGAAAAAGGATAGGATAGGATAGGATAGAGGATAGGATAGGATAGAGGATAGGATAGGATAGAGGATAGGATAGGATAGAGGATAGGATAGGATAGAGGATAGGATAGAGGATAGGATAGGATAGAGGATAGGATAGAGGATAGGATAGAGGATAGGATAGGATAGAGGATAGGATAGAGGATAGGATAGGATAGAGGATCGGATAGAGGATAAGATAGGATAGAGGAAAGGATATAATAGAGGATAGGATAGGTAATTGGATAGGATAGAGGATAGGATAAGGTAGAGGATAGTATAGGATAGAGGATGGGATAGGATAGAGGATAGGATAGGATAAAGGATAGGATAGGATAGAGGATAGGATAGGATAGAGGATAGGATAGGATACAGGATAGGATAGAGGATAGGATAGGATAGAGGATCGGATAGAGGATAGGATAGGATAGAGGAAAGGATATAATAGAGGATAGGATAGGTAATTGGATAGGATAGAGGATAGGATAAGGTAGAGGATAGTATAGGATAGAGGATGGGATAGGATAAAGGATAGGATAGGATAGAGGATAGGATAGGATAGAGGATAGGATATGATACAGGATAGGATAGAGGATCGGATAGAGGATAGGATAGGATAGAGGATCGGATAGAGGATAGGATAGGATAGAGGATAGGATAGGATAGAGGATAGAGTAGGATAGAGGATAGAGTAGGATAGAGGATAGGATAGGATAGAGGATAGGATTGGATAGAGGAAAGTATAGGATAGAGGATAGGATAGGATAGAGGATAGGATAGGATAGAGGATAGGATAGGATAGAGGATAGTATAGGATAGAGAATAGGATAGAATAGAGGATAGGATAGGATAAAGGATAGGATAGCATAGAGGATAGGATAGGATAGGATAGAGGATAGGATAGGATAGGATAGAGGATAGGATAGGATAGAGGATAGGATAGGATAGAGGATAGGATAGAGGATAGGATAGGATAGAGGATCGGATAGAGGATAGGATAGGATAGAGGATAGGATAGGATAGAGGAAAGGATAGGATAGAGGATAATATAGGATAGAGGATAGGATAGGATAGAGGATAGGATAGGATAGAGGATAGGATAGGACAGAGGATAGGATAGGATAGAGGATAGGATAGAGGATAGGATAGGATAGAGGTTCGGATAGAGGATAGGATAGGATAGAGGATATTATAGGATAGAGGAAAGGATAGGATAGAGGATAGGATAGGTAATTGGATAGGATAGAGGATAGGATAAGGTAGAGGATAGTATAGGATAGAGGATAGGATAGGATAGAGGATAGGATAGGATAGAGGATAGGATAGGAAAAAGGATAGGATAGGATAGGATAGAGGATAGGATAGGATAGAGGATAGGATAGGATAGAGGATAGGATAGGATAGAGGATAGGATAGGATAGAGGATAGGATAGAGGATAGGATAGGATAGAGGATAGGATAGAGGATAGGATAGAGGATAGGATAGGATAGAGGATAGGATAGGATAGAGGATAGGATAGAGGATAGGATAGGATAGAGGATCGGATAGAGGATAGGATAGGATAGAGGATAGGATAGGATAGAGGAAAGCATAGGATAGAGGATAGGATAGGTAATTGGATAGGATAGAGGATAGGATAAGGTAGAGGATAGTATAGGATAGAGGATAGGATAGGATAGAGGATAGGATAGGAAAAAGGATAGGATAGGATAGGATAGAGGATAGGATAGGATAGAGGATAGGATAGGGTAGAGGATAGTATAGGATAGAGAATAGGATAGAATAGAGGATAGGATAGGATAAAGGATAGGATAGCATAGAGGATAGGATAGGATAGGATAGAGGATAGGATAGGATAGGATAGAGGATAGGATAGGATAGAGGATAGGATAGGATAGAGGATAGGATAGAGGATAGGATAGAGGATAGGATAGAGGATAGGATAGGATAGAGGATCGGATAGAGGATAGGATAGGATAGAGGATAGGATAGGATAGAGGAAAGCATAGGATAGAGGATAGGATAGGAAAAAGGATAGGATAGGATAGGATAGAGGATCGGATAGGATAGAGGATAGGATAGGGTAGAGGATAATATAGGATAGAGGATAGGATAGGATAGAGGATAGGATAGGATAGAGGATAGGATAGGATAGAGGATAGTATAGGATAGAGAATAGGATAGAATAGAGGATAGGATAGGATAAAGGATAGGATAGCATAGAGGATAGGATAGGATAGGATAGAGGATAGGATAGGATAGGATAGAGGATAGGATAGGATAGAGGATAGGATAGGATAGAGGATAGGATAGGATAGAGGATAGGATAGAGGATAGGATAGGATAGAGGATCGGATAGAGGATAGGATAGGATAGAGGATAGGATAGGATAGAGGAAAGCATAGGATAGAGGATAGGATAGGTAATTGGATAGGATAGAGGATAGGATAAGGTAGAGGATAGTATAGGATAGAGGATAGGATAGGATAGAGGATAGGATAGGAAAAAGGATAGGATAGGATAGGATAGAGGATAGGATAGGATAGAGGATAGGATAGGATAGAGGATAGGATAGGATAGAGGATAGGATAGAGGATAGGATAGGATAGAGGATAGGATAGAGGATAGGATAGGATAGAGGATCGGATAGAGGATAGGATAGGATAGAGGAAAGGATATAATAGAGGATAGGATAGGTAATTGGATAGGATAGAGGATAGGATAAGGTAGAGGATAGTATAGGATAGAGGATGGGATAGGATAGAGGATAGGATAGGATAAAGGATAGGATAGGATAGAGGATAGGATAGGATAGAGGATAGGATAGGATACAGGATAGGATAGAGGATCGGATAGAGGATAGGATAGGATAGAGGATCGGATAGAGGATAGGATAGGATAGAGGATAGGATAGGATAGAGGATAGGATAGGATAGAGGATAGGATAGGATAGAGGATAATATAGGATAGAGGATAGGATAGGATAGAGGATAGGATAGGATAGAGGATAGGATAGGATAGAGGATAGTATAGGATAGAGAATAGGATAGAATAGAGGATAGGATAGGATAAAGGATAGGATAGCATAGAGGATAGGATAGGATAGGATAGAGGATAGGATAGAGGATAGGATAGAGGATAGGATAGGATAGAGGTTCGGATAGAGGATAGGATAGGATAGAGGATAGGATAGGATAGAGGAAAGGATAGGATAGAGGATAGGATAGGTAATTGGATAGGATAGAGGATAGGATAAGGTAGAGGATAGTATAGGATAGAGGATAGGATAGGATAGAGGATAGGATAGGATAGAGGATAGGATAGGAAAAAGGATAGGATAGGATAGGATAGAGGATAGGATAGGATAGAGGATAGGATAGGATAGAGGATAGGATAGGATACAGGATAGGATAGGATAGAGGATAATATAGGATAGAGGATAGGATAGGATAGAGGATAGAGTAGGATAGAGGATAGAGTAGGATAGAGGATAGGATAGGATAGAGGATAGGATTGGATAGAGGAAAGTATAGGATAGAGGATAGGATAGGATAGAGGATAGGATAGGATAGAGGATAGGATAGGATAGAGGATAGTATAGGATAGAGAATAGGATAGAATAGTGGATAGGATAGGATAAAGGATAGGATAGCATAGAGGATAGGATAGGATAGGATAGAGGATAGGATAGGATAGGATAGAGGATAGGATAGGATAGAGGATAGGATAGAGGATAGGATAGGATAGAGGATCGGATAGAGGATAGGATAGGATAGAGGATAGGATAGGATAGAGGAAAGCATAGGATAGAGGATAGGATAGGTAATTGGATAGGATAGAGGATAGGATAAGGTAGAGGATAGTATAGGATAGAGGATAGGATAGGATAGAGGATAGGATAGGAAAAAGGATAGGATAGGATAGGATAGAGGATAGGATAGGATAGAGGATAGGATAGGGTAGAGGATAGTATAGGATAGAGAATAGGATAGAATAGAGGATAGGATAGGATAAAGGATAGGATAGCATAGAGGATAGGATAGGATAGGATAGAGGATAGGATAGGATAGGATAGAGGATAGGATAGGATAGAGGATAGGATAGGATAGAGGATAGGATAGGATAGAGGAAAGCATAGGATAGAGGATAGGATAGGTAATTGGATAGGATAGGTAATTGGATAGGATAGAGGATAGGATAAGGTAGAGGATAGTATAGGATAGAGGATAGGATAGGATAGAGGATAGGATAGGAAAAAGGATAGGATAGGATAGGATAGAGGATAGGATAGGATAGAGGATAGGATAGGGTAGAGGATAATATAGGATAGAGGATAGGATAGGATAGAGGATAGGATAGGATAGAGGATAGGATAGGATAGAGGATAGGATAGGATAGAGGATAGAGTAGGATAGAGGATAGAGTAGGATAGAGGATAGGATAGGATAGAGGATAGGATTGGATAGAGGAAAGTATAGGATAGGGGATAGGATAGGATAGAGGATAGGATAGGATAGAGGATAGGTTAGGATAGAGGATAGTATAGGATAGAGAATAGGATAGAATAGAGGATAGGATAGGATAAAGGATAGGATAGCATAGAGGATAGGATAGGATAGGATAGAGGATAGGATAGGATAGGATAGAGGATAGGATAGGATAGAGGATAGGATAGGATAGAGGATAGGATAGGACAGAGGATAGGATAGGATAGAGGATAGGATAGAGGATAGGATAGGATAGAGGTTCGGATAGAGGATAGGATAGGATAGAGGATATTATAGGATAGAGGAAAGGATAGGATAGAGGATAGGATAGGTAATTGGATAGGATAGAGGATAGGATAAGGTAGAGGATAGTATAGGATAGAGGATAGGATAGGATAGAGGATAGGATAGGATAGAGGATAGGATAGGAAAAAGGATAGGATAGGATAGGATAGAGGATAGGATAGGATAGAGGATAGGATAGGATAGAGGATAGGATAGGATAGAGGATAGGATAGGATAGAGGATAGGATAGGATAGAGGATAGGATAGGATAGAGGATAGGATAGAGGATAGGATAGGATAGAGGATAGGATAGAGGATAGGATAGAGGATAGGATAGGATAGAGGATAGGATAGAGGATAGGATAGGATAGAGGATCGGATAGAGGATAAGATAGGATAGAGGAAAGGATATAATAGAGGATAGGATAGGTAATTGGATAGGATAGAGGATAGGATAAGGTAGAGGATAGTATAGGATAGAGGATAGGATTGGATAGAGGAAAGTATAGGATAGAGGATAGGATAGGATAGAGGATAGGATAGGATAGAGGATAGGATAGGATAGAGGATAGTATAGGATAGAGAATAGGATAGAATAGAGGATAGGATAGGATAAAGGATTAGATAGCATAGAGGATAGTATAGGATAGAGAATAGGATAGAATAGAGGATAGGATAGGATAAAGGATTAGATAGCATAGAGGATAGGATAGGATAGGATAGAGGATAGGATAGGATAGAGGATAGGATAGAGGATAGGATAGAGGATAGGATAGGATAGAGGTTCGGATAGAGGATAGGATAGGATAGAGGATAGGATAGGATAGAGGAAAGGATAGGATAGAGGATAGGATAGGTAATTGGATAGGATAGAGGATAGGATAAGGTAGAGGATAGTATAGGATAGACGATAGGATAGGATAGAGGATAGGATAGGATAGAGGATAGGATAGGAAAAAGGATAGGTTAGGATAGGATAGAGGATAGGATAGGATAGATGATAGGATAGGATACAGGATAGGATAGAATAGATGATAATATAGGATAGAGGATAGGATAGGATAGAGGATAGGATAGGATAGAGGATAGAGTAGGATAGAGGATAGAGTAGGATAGAGGATAGGAAAGGATAGAGGATAGGATTGGATAGAGGAAAGTATAGGATAGAGGATAGGATAGGATAGAGGATAGGATAGGATAGAGGATAGGATAGGATAGAGGATAGTATAGGATAGAGAATAGGATAGAATAGAGGATAGGATAGGATAAAGGATTAGATAGCATAGAGGATAGGATAGGATAGGATAGAGGATAGTATAGGATAGAGAATAGGATAGAATAGAGGATAGGATAGGATAAAGGATTAGATAGCATAGAGGATAGGATAGGATAGGATAGAGGATAGGATAGGATAGAGGATAGGATAGAGGATAGGATAGAGGATAGGATAGGATAGAGGTTCGGATAGAGGATAGGATAGGATAGAGGATAGGATAGGATAGAGGAAAGGATAGGATAGAGGATAGGATAGGTAATTGGATAGGATAGAGGATAGGATAAGGTAGAGGATAGTATAGGATAGAGGATAGGATAGGATAGAGGATAGGATAGGATAGAGGATAGGATAGGATAGAGGATAGGATAGAGGATAGGATAGGATAGAGGATCGGATAGAGGATAGGATAGGATAGAGGAAAGGATATAATAGAGGATAGGATAGGTAATTGGATAGGATAGAGGATAGGATAAGGGAGAGGATAGTATAGGATAGAGGATGGGATAGGATAGAGGATAGGATAGGATAAAGGATAGGATAGGATAGAGGATAGGATAGGATAGAGGATAGGATAGGATACAGGATAGGATAGGATAGAGGATCGGATAGAGGATAGGATAGGATAGAGGATCGGATAGAGGATAGGATAGGATAGAGGATAGGATAGGATAGAGGATAGAGTAGGATAGAGGATAGAGTAGGATAGAGGATAGGATAGGATAGAGGATAGGATTGGATAGAGGAAAGTATAGGATAGAGGATAGGATAGGATAGAGGATAGGATAGGATAGGATAGAGGATAGGATAGGATAGGATAGAGGATAGGATAGGATAGAGGATAGGATATGGGATAGGATAGGATAGAGGATCGGATAGAGGATAGGATAGGATAGAGGATAGGATAGGATAGAGGAAAGGATAGGATAGAGGATAGGATAGGTAATTGGATAGGATAGAGGATAGGATAAGGTAGAGGATAGTATAGGATAGAGGATAGGATAGGATAGAGGATAGGATAGGATAGAGGATAGGATAGGAAAAAGGATAGGATAGGATAGGATAGAGGATAGGATAGGATAGAGGATAGGATAGGATAGAGGATAGGATAGGATAGAGGATAGGTTAGAGGATAGGATATAATAGAGGATAGGATAGAGGATAGGATAGAGGATAGGATAGGATAGAGGATAGGATAGAGGATAGGATAGGATAGAGGATCGGATAGAGGATAGGATAGGATAGAGGAAAGGATATAATAGAGGATAGGATAGGTAATTGGATAGGATAGAGGATAGGATAAGGTAGAGGATAGTATAGGATAGAGGATGGGATAGGATAGAGGATAGGATAGGATAAAGGATAGGATAGGATAGAGGATAGGATAGGATAGAGGATAGGATAGGATACAGGATAGGATAGAGGATCGGATAGAGGATCGGATAGAGGATAGGATAGGATAGAGGATAGGATAGGATAGAGGATAGAGTAGGATAGAGGATAGAGTAGGATAGAGGATAGGATAGGATAGAGGATAGGATTGGATAGAGGAAAGTATAGGATAGAGGATAGGATAGGATAGAGGATAGGATAGGATAGAGGATAGGATAGGATAGAGGATAGTATAGGATAGAGAATAGGATAGAATAGAGGATAGGATAGGATAAAGGATAGGATAGCATAGAGGATAGGATAGGATAGGATAGAGGATAGGATAGGATAGGATAGAGGATAGGATAGGATAGAGGATAGGATAGAGGATAGGATAGAGGATAGGATAGGATAGAGGATCGGATAGAGGATAGGATAGGATAGAGGATAGGATAGGATAGAGGAAAGCATAGGATAGAGGATAGGATAGGTAATTGGATAGGATAGAGGATAGGATAAGGTAGAGGATAGTATAGGATAGAGGATAGGATAGGATAGAGGATAGTATAGGATAGAGAATAGGATAGAATAGAGGATAGGATAGGATAAAGGATAGGATAGCATAGAGGATAGGATAGGATAGGATAGAGGATAGGATAGGATAGGATAGAGGATAGGATAGGATAGAGGATAGGATACGATAGAGGATAGGATAGAGGATAGGATAGGATAGAGGATCGGATAGAGGATAGGATAGGATAGAGGATAGGATAGGATAGAGGAAAGCATAGGATAGAGGATAGGATAGGTAATTGTATAGGATAGAGGATAGGATAAGGTAGAGGATAGTATAGGATAGAGGATAGGATAGGATAGAGGATAGGATAGGAAAAAGGATAGGATAGGATAAGGTAGAGGATAGTATAGGATAGAGGATAGGATAGGGTAGAGGATAATATAGGATAGAGGATAGGATAGGATAGAGGATAGGATAGGATAGAGGATAGGATAGGATAGAGGATAGGATAGGATAGAGGATAGAGTAGGATAGAGGATAGAGTAGGATAGAGGATAGGATAGGATAGAGGATAGGATTGGATAGAGGAAAGTATAGAATAGGGGATAGGATAGGATAGAGGATAGGATAGGATAGAGGATAGGTTAGGATAGAGGATAGTATAGGATAGAGAATAGGATAGAATAGAGGATAGGATAGGATAAAGGATAGGATAGCATAGAGGATAGGATAGGATAGGATAGAGGATAGGATAGGATAGGATAGAGGATAGGATAGGATAGAGGATAGAGTAGGATAGAGGATAGAGTAGGATAGAGGATAGGATAGGATAGAGGATAGGATTGGATAGAGGAAAGTATAGGATAGAGGATAGGATAGGATAGAGGATAGGATAGGATAGAGGATAGGATAGGATAGAGGATAGTATAGGATAGAGAATAGGATAGAATAGAGGATAGGATAGGATAAAGGATTAGATAGCATAGAGGATAGGATAGGATAGGATAGAGGATAGTATAGGATAGAGAATAGGATAGAATAGAGGATAGGATAGGATAAAGGATTAGATAGCATAGAGGATAGGATAGGATAGGATAGAGGATAGGATAGGATAGAGGATAGGATAGAGGATAGGATAGGATAGGATAGAGGATAGGATAGGATAGAGGATAGGATAGAGGATAGGATAGAGGATAGGATAGAGGATAGGATAGAGGATAGGATACGATAGAGGTTCGGATAGAGGATAGGATAGGATAGAGGATAGGATAGGATAGAGGAAAGGATAGGATAGAGGATAGGATAGGTAATTGGATAGGATAGAGGATAGGATAAGGTAGAGGATAGTATAGGATAGAGGATAGGATAGGATAGAGGATATAATAGGATTGAGGAAATGATAGGATAGAGGATAGGATAGGATAGAGGATAGGATAGGATAGAGGATAGGATAGAGGATAGGATAGGATAGAGGATAGGATAGGATAGAGGATAGGATAGGATAGAGGATAGGATAGGATAGAGGATAGGATAGAATAGAGGATAGAATAGGATAGAGGATAGAATAGGATAGAGGATAGGATAGGATAGAGGATAGGATAGGATAGAGGATAGGATAGGACAGAGGATAGGATAGGAAAGAGGGTAGGATAGGATAGAGGATAGGATAGGAAAGATGGTAGGATAGGATAGAGTATAGCATAGAGGATAGGATAGGATAGAGGATAGGATAGGATAGAGGATAGGGTATGATAGAGGATAGGATAGGATAGAGGATAGGATAGAGGATAGGATAGGATACAGGATAGGATAGGATAGAGGATAGGATAGAGGATAGGATAGGATAGAGGATAGGATAGGATAGAGGATAGGATAGGATAGAGGATAGGATGGGATAGAGGATAGGATAGGATAGAGGATAGAATAGGATAGAGGATAGGGTAGGATAGAGGATAGGATAGGATAGAGGATAGGATAGGATAGAGGATAGGGTAGGATGGGATAGAGGATAGGATAGGATAGAGGATATAATAGGATTGAGGAAAGGATAAGATAGAGGATAGGATAGGATAGAGGATAGGATAGGATAGAGTATACGATAGAGGATTGGATATGATAGAGGATAGGATTGAGGATACGATAGAGGATAGGATAGAGGATAGGATAAGATAGAGGATAGGATAGGATAGAGGATATGATAGGATAGATGATCGGATAGAGTATAGAATGTGGTAGAGGATAGGATAGGATAGAGGATATAATAGGATAGAGGATAGGATATGATAGAGGATAGGATAGGAAAGGGGATAGGATAGGATAGAGGATAGGATAGGATAGAGGATAGCATAGAGGATAGGATAGGATAGAGGATAGGATATGATAGAGGATAGGATAGGATAGAGGATAGGATAGGGGATAGGATAGGATAGAGGATAGGATAGGATAGAGGATAGGATAGGATAGAGGATAGGATAGGATAGAGGATAGGATAGAGGATAGGATAGGATAGAGGATAGGATAGGATAGAGGATAGGATAGGATAGAGGATAGGATAGGATACAGGATAGGATAGGATAGAGGATAGGATAGAGGATAGGATAGAGGATAGGATAGGATAGAGGATAGGATAGGATAGAGGATATGATGGGATAGAGGATAGGATAGGATAGAGGATAGAATAGGATAGAGGATAGGGTAGGATAGAGGATAGGATAGGATAGAGGATAGGATAGGATAGAGGATAGGATAGGATAGGATAGAGGATAGGATAGGATAGAGGATATAATAGGATTGAGGAAAGGATAGGATAGAGGATAGGATAGGATAGAGGATAGGATAGGATAGAGTATACGATAGAGGATTGGATATGATAGAGGATAGGATTGAGGATACGATAGAGGATAGGATAGAGGATAGGATAAGATAGAGGATAGGATAGGATAGAGGATATGATAGGATAGATGATCGGATAGAGGATAGGATAGGATAGAGGATAGGATTGGAAAGAGGGTAGGATAGGATAGAGGATAGGATAGGATAGAGCATATGATAGGATAGATGATCGGATAGAGTATAGAATAAGGTAGAGGATAGGATAGGATAGAGGATAGGATAGGATAGAGGATAGAATAGGATAGAGGATAGGATAGGATAGAGGATAGGATAGGATAGAGGATCGGATAGAAGATAGGATAGGATAGAAGATAGGATAAGATAGAGGATAGTATATGATAGAGGATAGGATAGAATAGAGGATAGGATAGGATTGAGGATAGGATAGGATAGAGGATAGGATTGAGGATAGGATAGAGGATATGATAGAGGATAGGATTGAGGATAGGATAGAGGATAGGATAAGATAGAGGATAGGATAGGATAGAGGATATGATAGGATAGATGATCGGATAGAGGATAGGATAGGATAGAGGATAGGATTGGAAAGAGGGTAGGATAGGATAGAAGATAGGATAGGATAGAGGATAGGATAGGATAGAGGATAGGATAGAGGATAGGATAGAGGATAGGATAGGATAGAGGTTCGGATAGAGGATAGGATAGGATAGAGGATAGGATAGGATAGAGGAAAGGATAGGATAGAGGATAGGATAGGTAATTGGATAGGATAGAGGATAGGATAAGGTAGAGGATAGTATAGGATAGAGGATAGGATAGGATAGAGGATAGGATAGGATAGAGGATAGGATAGGATAGAGGATAGGATAGCAAAAAGGATAGGATAGGATAGGATAGAGGATAGGATAGGATAGATGATAGGATAGGATACAGGATAGGATAGAATAGATGATAATATAGGATAGAGGATAGGATAGGATAGAGGATAGGATAGGATAGAGGATAGGATAGGATAGAGGATAGGATAGGATAGAGGATAGGATAGGATAGAGGATAGGATAGGATAGAGGATAGGATAGAGGATAGGATAGGATAGAGGATCGGATAGAGGATAGGATAGGATAGAGGAAAGGATATAATAGAGGATAGGATAGGTAATTGGATAGGATAGAGGATAGGATAAGGGAGAGGATAGTATAGGATAGAGGATGGGATAGGATAGAGGATAGGATAGGATAAAGGATAGGATAGGATAGAGGATAGGATAGGATAGAGGATAGGATAGGATACAGGATAGGATAGGATAGAGGATCGGATAGAGGATAGGATAGGATAGAGGATCGGATAGAGGATAGGATAGGATAGAGTATAGGATAGGATAGAGGATAGAGTAGGATAGAGGATAGAGTAGGATAGAGGATAGGATAGGATAGAGGATAGGATTGGATAGAGGAAAGTATAGGATAGAGGATAGGATAGGATAGAGGATAGGATAGGATAGGATAGAGGATAGGATAGGATAGGATAGAGGATAGGATAGGATAGCGGATAGGATAGGATAGAGGATAGGATATGGGATAGGATAGGATAGAGGATCGGATAGAGGATAGGATAGGATAGAGGATAGGATAGGATAGAGGAAAGGATAGGATAGAGGATAGGATAGGTAATTGGATAGGATAGAGGATAGGATAAGGTAGAGGATAGTATAGGATAGAGGATAGGATAGGATAGACGATAGGATAGGATAGAGGATAGGATAGGAAAAAGGATAGGATAGGATAGGATAGAGGATAGGATAGGATAGAGGATAGGATAGGATAGAGGATAGGATAGGATAGAGGATAGGATAGGATAGAGGATAGGATAGGATAGAGGATATAATAGGATTGAGGAAATGATAGGATAGAGGATAGGATAGGATAGAGGATAGGATAGGATAGAGGATAGGATAGAGGATAGGATAGGATAGAGGATAGGATAGGATAGAGGATAGGATAGGATAGAGGATAGGATAGGATAGAGGATAGGATAGGATAGAGGATAGGATAGGATAGAGGATAGGATAGGATAGAGGATAGGATAGGATAGAGGATAGGATAGGATAGAGGATAGGATAGGATAGAGGATAGGATAGGATAGAGGATAGGATAGAGGATAGGATAGAGGATAGGATAGGATAGAGGATAGGATAGGATAGAGGATAGGATATTATAGAGGATAGGATAGGATAGAGGATAGGATAGGATACAGGATAGGATAGGATAGAGGATAGCATAGAGGATAGGATAGGATAGAGGATAGGATAGGATAGAGGATAGGATATGATAGAGGATAGGATGGGATAGAGGATAGGATAGGATAGAGGATAGAATAGGATAGAGGATAGGATAGGAAAGAGGGTAGGATAGGATAGAGGATAGGATAGGATAGAGGATAGGATTGGATAAAGGATAGGATAGGATAGGATAGAGGATAGGATAGGATAGAGGATATAATAGGATTGAGGAAAGGATAGGATAGAGGATAGGATAGGATAGAGGATAGGATAGGATAGAGGATAGGATAGGACAGAGGATAGGATAGGAAAGAGGGTAGGATAGGATAGAGGATAGGATAGGATAGAGGATAGGATTGGATAAAGTATAGGATAGGATAGGATAGAGGATAGGATAGGATAGAGGATAGGATAGGATAGAGGATAGGATTGGATAGAGGATAGGATAGAGGATAGGATAGAGGATAGGATAGGATAGAGGATAGGATTGGATAGAGGATAGGATAGAGGATAGGATAGGATAGAGGATAGGATACGACAGAGGATAGGATAGGATAGAGGATATAATAGGATTGAGGAAAGGATAGGATAGAGGATAGGATAGGATAGAGGATAGGATAGGAAAGAGGATAGGATAGGATAGAGGATAGGATAGAGGATAGGATAGGATAGAGGATAGGATAGGATAGAGGATAGGATAGAGGATAGGATAAGATAGAGGATAGGATAGGATAGAGGATATGATAGGATAGATGATCGGATAGAGGATAGGATAGGATAGAGGATAGGATAGGATAGAGGATAGGATAGGATAGAGGATAGGATTGGAAAGAGGGTAGGATAGGATAGAGGATAGGATAGGATAGAGGATAGGATAGGATAGAGGATAGGATAGGACAGAGGATAGGATAGGAAAGAGGGTAGGATAGGATAGAGGATAGGATAGGAAAGAGGGTAGGATAGGATAGAGGATAGGATAGGATAGAGGATAGGATAGGATAGAGGATAGGGTATGATAGAGGATAGGATAGGATAGAGGATAGGATAGAGGATAGGATAGGATACAGGATAGGATAGGATAGAGGATAGGATAGAGGATAGGATAGGATAGAGGATAGGATAGGATAGAGGATAGGATAGGATAGAGGATAGGATGGGATAGAGGATAGGATAGGATAGAGGATAGAATAGGATAGAGGATAGGGTAGGATAGAGGATAGGATAGGATAGAGGACAGGATAGGATAGAGGATAGGATAGGATGGGATAGAGGATAGGATAGGATAGAGGATAGGATAGGATAGAGGATAGGATAGGATGGGATAGAGGATAGGATAGGATAGAGGATATAATAGGATTGAGGAAGGGATAGGATAGAGGATAGGATAGGATAGAGGATAGGATAGGATAGAGTATACGATAGAGGATTGGATATGATAGAGGATAGGATTGAGGATACGATAGAGGATAGGATAGAGGATAGGATAAGATAGAGGATAAAATAGGATAGAGGATATGATAGGATAGATGATCGGATAGAGTATAGAATATGGTAGAGGATAGGATAGGATAGAGGATATAATAGGATAGAGGATAGGATATGATAGAGGATAGGATAGGAAAGGGGATAGGATAGGATAGAGGATAGGATAGGATAGAGGATAGCATAGAGGATAGGATAGGATAGAGGATAGGATAGGATAGAGGATAGGATATGATAGAGGATAGGATAGGATAGAGGATAGGATAGGGGATAGGATAGGATAGAGGATAGGATAGGATAGAGGATAGGATAGGATAGAGGATAGGATAGGATAGAGGATAGGATAGAGGATAGGATAGAGGATAGGATAGGATAGAGGATAGGATAGGATAGAGGATAGGATAGGATAGAGGATAGGATAGGATACAGGATAGGATAGGATAGAGGATAGGATAGAGGATAGGATAGAGGATAGGATAGGATAGAGGATAGGATAGGATAGAGGATATGATGGGATAGAGGATAGGATAGGATAGGGGATAGAATAGGATAGAGGATAGGGTAGGATAGAGGATAGGATAGGATAGAGGATAGGATAGGATAGAGGATAGAATAGGATAGGATAGAGGATAGGATAGGATAGAGGATATAATAGGATTGAGGAAAGGATAGGATAGAGGATAGGATAGGATAGAGGATAGGATAGGATAGAGGATAGGATAGGATAGAGGATAGGATAGGATAGAGTATACGATAGAGGATTGGATATGATAGAGGATAGGATTGAGGATACGATAGAGGATAGGATAGAGGATAGGATAAGATAGAGGATAGGATAGGATAGAGGATATGATAGGATAGATGATCGGATAGAGGATAGGATAGGATAGAGGATAGGATTGGAAAGAGGGTAGGATAGGATAGAGGATAGGATAGGATAGAGGATATGATAAGATAGATGATCGGATAGAGTATAGAATAAGGTAGAGGATAGGATAGGATAGAGGATATAATAGGATAGAGGATAGGATAGGATAGAGGATAGGATAGGAAAGGGGATAGGATAGGATAGAGGATAGGATAGGATAGAGGATAGCATAGATTATAGGATAGGATAGAGGATAGGATGGGATAGAGGATAGGATATGATAGAGGATAGGATAGGATAGAGGATAGGATAGGATAGGATAGAGGATAGGATAGGATAGAGGATAGGATAGCATAGAGTATACGATAGAGGATTGGATATGATAGAGGATAGGATTGAGGATACGATAGAGGATAGGATAGAGGATAGGATAAGATAGAGGATAGGATAGGATAGAGGATAGGATAGGATAGAGGATAGGATAGAGGATAGGATAGAGGATAGGATAGAGGATAGGATAGGATAGAGGATAGGATAGGATAGAGGATAGGATAGGATAGAGGATAGGATAGGATAGAGGATAGGATAGGATACAGGATAGGATAGGATAGAGGATAGGATAGAGGATAGGATAGAGGATAGGATAGGATAGAGGATAGGATAGGATAGAGGATATGATGGGATAGAGGATAGGATAGGATAGAGGACAGGATAGGATAGAGGATAGGATGGGATAGAGGATAGGATAGGATAGAGGATAGAATAGGATAGAGGATAGGGTAGGATAGAGGATAGGATAGGATAGAGGATAGGATAGGATAGAGGATAGGATAGGATGGGATAGAGGATAGGATAGGATAGAGGATAGGATAGGATAGAGGATATGATAGGATAGATGATCGGATAGAGGATAGGATAGGATAGAGGATAGGATAGGATAGAGGATAGGATTGGAAAGAGGGTAGGATAGGATAGAGGATAGGATAGGATAGAGGATAGGATAGGATAGAGGATAGGATAGGACAGAGGATAGGATAGGAAAGAGGGTAGGATAGGATAGAGGATAGGATAGGAAAGAGGGTAGGATAGGATAGAGGATAGGATAGGATAGAGGATAGGATAGGATAGAGGATAGGGTATGATAGAGGATAGGATAGGATAGAGGATAGGATAGAGGATAGGATAGGATACAGGATAGGATAGGATAGAGGATAGGATAGAGGATAGGATAGGATAGAGGATAGGATAGGATAGAGGATAGGATAGGATAGAGGATAGGATGGGATAGAGGATAGGATAGGATAGAGGATAGAATAGGATAGAGGATAGGGTAGGATAGAGGATAGGATAGGATAGAGGACAGGATAGGATAGAGGATAGGATAGGATGGGATAGAGGATAGGATAGGATAGAGGATAGGATAGGATAGAGGATAGGATAGGATGGGATAGAGGATAGGATAGGATAGAGGATATAATAGGATTGAGGAAGGGATAGGATAGAGGATAGGATAGGATAGAGGATAGGATAGGATAGAGTATACGATAGAGGATTGGATATGATAGAGGATAGGATTGAGGATACGATAGAGGATAGGATAGAGGATAGGATAAGATTGAGGATAAAATAGGATAGAGGATATGATAGGATAGATGATCGGATAGAGTATAGAATATGGTAGAGGATAGGATAGGATAGAGGATATAATAGGATAGAGGATAGGATATGATAGAGGATAGGATAGGAAAGGGGATAGGATAGGATAGAGGATAGGATAGGATAGAGTATAGCATAGAGGATAGGATAGGATAGAGGATAGGATAGGATAGAGGATAGGATATGATAGAGGATAGGATAGGATAGAGGATAGGATAGGATAGAGGATAGAATAGGATAGAGGATAGGATAGGATAGAGGATAGGATAGGATAGAGGATCGGATAGATGATAGGAGAGGATAGAGGATAGGATAAGATAGAGGATAGTATATGATAGAGGATAGGATAGAATAGAGGATAGGATAGGATTGAGGATAGGATAGGATAGAGGATAGGATTGAGGATAGGATAGAGGATAGGATAGAGGATAGGATAGGATAGAGGATAGGATAGGATAAAGGAGAGGATAGGATAGAGGATAGGATAGGATAGGATAGAGGATAGGATAGGATAGAGGATAGGATAGGATAGGTTAGAGGATAGGATAGGATAGAGGATAGGATAGGATAGAGGATGGGATTGGATAGAGGATAGGATAGAGGATAGGATAGGATAGAGGATAGGATAGGATATAGGATAGGATAGGATACAGGATAGGATAGGATAGAGGATAATATAGGATAGAGGATAGGATAGGATAGAGGATAGGATAGGATAGAGGATAGGATAGGATAGAGGATAGGATAGGATAGAGGATCGGATAGAAGATAGGATAGGATAGAGGATAGGATAGGATAGACGATAGAATAGGATAGAGGATAGGATAGGATAGAGGATAGGATAGGATAGAGAATCGGATAGGATAGAGGATAGGATAGAGGATAGGATTGAGGATAGGATAGAGGATAGGATAGAGGATAGGATAGAGGATAGGATAGGATAGAGGATAGGATAGGATAAAGGATAGGATAGGATAGAGGATAGAATAGGATAGAGGATAGGATAGGATAGAGGATAGGATAGGATAGAGGATCGGATAGAAGATAGGATAGGATAGAGGATAGGATAAGATAGAGGATAGTATATGATAGAGGATAGGATAGAATAGAGGATAGGATACGATTGAGGATAGGATAGGATAGAGGATAGGATTGAGGATAGGATAGATGATCGGATAGAGGATAGGATAGGATAGAGGATAGGATAGGGTAGAGGATAGGACAGGATAGAGGATAGGATAGGATAGAGGATAGGATAGGACAGAGGATAGGATAGGATAGAGGATATAATAGGATTGAGGAAAGGATAGGATAGAGGATAGGATAGGATAGAGGATAGGATAGGAAAGAGGATAGGATAGGATAGAGGATAGGATAGGATAGAGGATAGGATAGGATAGAGGATAGGATAGAGGATAGGATAAGATAGAGGATAGGATAGGATAGAGGATATGATAGGATAGAAGATCGGATAGAGGATAGGATAGGATAGAGGATAGGATTGGAAAGAGGGTAGGATAGGATAGAGGATAGGATAGGATAGAGGATCGGATAGGATAGAGGATAGGATAGGATAGAGGATAGGATAGAATAGAGGATAGAATAGGATAGAGGATAGAATAGGATAGAGGATAGGATAGGATAGAGGATAGGATAGGATAGAGGATAGGATAGGACAGAGGATAGGATAGGAAAGAGGGTAGGATAGGATAGAGGATAGGATAGGAAAGAGGGTAGGATAGGATAGAGGATAGCATAGAGGATAGGATAGGATAGAGGATAGGATAGGATAGAGGATAGGATATGATAGAGGATAGGATAGGATAGAGGATAGGATAGAGGATAGGATAGGATACAGGATAGGATAGGATAGAGGATAGGATAGAGGATAGGATAGGATAGAGGATAGGATAGGATAGAGGATAGGATAGGATAGAGGATAGGATGGGATAGAGGATAGGATAGGATAGAGGATAGAATAGGATAGAGGATAGGGTAGGATAGAGGATAGGATAGGATAGAGGATAGGATAGGATAGAGGATAGGATAGGATGGGATAGAGGATAGGATAGGATAGAGGATATAATAGGATTGAGGAAAGGATAGGATAGAGGATAGGATAGGATAGAGGATAGGATAGGATAGAGTATACGATAGAGGATTGGATATGATAGAGGATAGGATTGAGGATACGATAGAGGATAGGATAGAGGATAGGATAAGATAGAGGCTAGGATAGGATAGAGGATATGATAGGATAGATGATCGGATAGAGTATAGAATATGGTAGAGGATAGGATAGGATAGAGGATATAATAGGATAGAGGATAGGATATGATAGAGGATAGGATACGAAAGGGGATAGGATAGGATAGAGGATAGGATAGGATAGAGGATAGCATAGAGGATAGGATAGGATAGAGGATAGGATAGGATAGAGGATAGGATATGATAGAGGATAGGATAGGATAGAGGATAGGATAGGGGATAGGATAGGATAGAGGATAGGATAGGATAGAGGATAGGATAGGATAGAGGATAGGATAGGATAGAGGATAGGATAGAGGATAGGATAGAGGATAGGATAGGATAGAGGATAGGATAGGATAGAGGATAGGATAGGATAGAGGATAGGATAGGATAGAGGATAGGATGGGATAGAGGATAGGATAGGATAGAGGATAGAATAGGATAGAGGATAGGGTAGGATAGAGGATAGGATAGGATAGAGGATAGGATAGGATAGAGGATAGGATAGGATAGGATAGAGGATATCATAGGATAGAGGATATAATAGGATTGAGGAAAGGATAGGATAGAGGATAGGATAGGATAGAGGATAGGATAGGATAGAGGATATGATAGGATAGATGATCGGATAGAGGTTAGGATAGGATAGAGGATAGGATTGGAAAGAGGGTAGGATAGGATAGAAGATAGGATAGGATAGAGGATAGGATAGGATAGAGGATAGGATAGGATAGAGGATAGGATAGGATAGAAGGATAGAATAGGATAGAGGATAGGATAGGATAGAGGATAGGATAGGATAGGTTAGAGGATAGGATAGGATAGAGGATAGGATAGGATAGAGGATGGGATTGGATAGAGGATAGGATAGAGGATAGGATAGGATAGAAGATAGGATAGGATATAGGATAGGATAGGATACAGGATAGGATAGGATAGAGGATAATATAGGATAGAGGATAGGATAGGATAGAGGATAGGATAGGATAGAGGATAGGATAGGAAAGAGGATAGGATAGGATAGAGTATACGATAGAGGATTGGATATGATAGAGGATAGGATTGAGGATACGATAGAGGATAGGATAGAGGATAGGATAAGATAGAGGATAGGATAGGATAGAGGATATGATAGGATAGATGATCGGATAGAGGATAGGATAGGATAGAGGATAGGATTGGAAAGAGGGTAGGATAGGATAGAGGATAGGATAGGATAGAGGATAGGATAGGATAGAGGATAGGATAGAATAGAGGATAGGATAGGATAGAGGATAGGATAGGATAGAGGATCGGATAGAAGATAGGATAGGATAGAGGATAGGATAGGATAGAGGATAGAATAGGATAGAGGATAGGATAGTATAGAGGATAGGATAGGATAGAGAATCGGATAGGATAGAGGATAGGATAGAGGATAGGATTGAGGATAGGATAGAGGATAGGATAGAGGATAGGATAGAGGATAGGATAGGATAGAGGATAAGATAGGATAAAGGATAGGATAGGATAGAGGATAGAATAGGATAGAGGATAGGATAGGATAGAGGATAGGATAGGATAGAGGATCGGATAGAAGATAGGATAGGATAGAGGATAGGATAAGATAGAGGATAGTATATGATAGAGGATAGGATAGAATAGAGGATAGGATACGATTGAGGATAGGATAGGATAGAGGATAGGATTGAGGATAGGATAGATGATCAGATAGAGGATAGGATAGGATAGAGGATAGGATAGGGTAGAGGATAGGATAGGATAGAGGATAGGATAGGATAGAGGATAGGATAGGACAGAGGATAGGATAGGATAGAGGATATAATAGGATTGAGGAAAGGATAGGATAGAGGATAGGATAGGATAGAGGATAGGATAGGATAGAGGATAGGATAGGATAGAGGATAGGATATGATAGAGGATAGGATAGGATAGAGGATAGGATAGAGGATAGGATAGAGGATAGGATAGGATACAGGATAGGATAGGATAGAGGATAGGATAGAGGATAGGATAGGATAGAGGATAGGATAGGATAGAGGATAGGATAGGATAGAGTATACGATAGAGGATTGGATATGATAGAGGATAGGATTGAGGATACGATAGAGGATAGGATAGAGGATAGGATAAGATAGAGGCTAGGATAGGATAGAGGATATGATAGGATAGATGATCGGATAGAGTATAGAATATGGTAGAGGATAGGATAGGATAGAGGATATAATAGG
Organism: Halictus rubicundus; assembly: GCF_050948215.1. Taxonomy (NCBI): domain Eukaryota; kingdom Metazoa; phylum Arthropoda; class Insecta; order Hymenoptera; family Halictidae; genus Halictus; species Halictus rubicundus. The sequence continues at coordinate 349,863 of NW_027488717.1, read as the reverse complement.
ATAGAGGATAGGATATGATAGAGGATAGGATACGAAAGGGGATAGGATAGGATAGAGGATAGGATAGGATAGAGGATAGCATAGAGGATAGGATAGGATAGAGGATAGGATAGGATAGAGGATAGGATATGATAGAGGATAGGATAGGATAGAGGATAGGATAGGGGATAGGATAGGATAGAGGATAGGATAGGATAGAGGATAGGATAGGATAGAGGATAGGATAGGATAGAGGATAGGATAGAGGATAGGATAGAGGATAGGATAGGATAGAGGATAGGATAGGATAGAGGATAGGATAGGATAGAGGATAGGATAGGATAGAGGATAGGATGGGTTAGAGGATAGGATAGGATAGAGGATAGAATAGGATAGAGGATAGGGTAGGATAGAGGATAGGATAGGATAGAGGATAGGATAGGATAGAGGATAGGATAGGATAGGATAGAGGATATCATAGGATAGAGGATATAATAGGATTGAGGAAAGGATAGGATAGAGGATAGGATAGGATAGAGGATAGGATAGGATAGAGGATATGATAGGATAGATGATCGGATAGAGGATAGGATAGGATAGAGGATAGGATTGGAAAGAGGGTAGGATAGGATAGAAGATAGGATAGGATAGAGGATAGGATAGGATAGAGGATAGGATAGGATAGAGGATAGGATAGGATAGAGGATAGAATAGGATAGAGGATAGGATAGGATAGAGGATAGGATAGGATAGAGGATCGCATAGAAGATAGGATAGGATAGAGGATAGGATAAGATAGAGGATAGTATATGATAGAGGATAGGATAGAATAGAGGATAGGATAGGATTGAGGATAGGATAGGATAGAGGATAGGATTGAGGATAGGATAGAGGATAGGATAGAGGATAGGATAGGATAGAGGATAGGATAGGATAAAGGAGAGGATAGGATAGAGGATAGGATAGGATAGGATAGAGGATAGGATAGGATAGAGGATAGGATAGGATAGAGGATAGGATAGGATACAGGATAGGATAGAGGATCGGATAGAGGATAGGATAGGATAGAGGATCGGATAGAGGATAGGATAGGATAGAGGATAGAGTAGGATAGAGGATAGAGTAGGATAGAGGATAGGATAGGATAGAGGATAGGATTGGATAGAGGAAAGTATAGGATAGAGGATAGGATAGGATAGAGGATAGGATAGGATAGAGGATAGGATAAGATAGAGGATAGTATAGGATAGAGAATAGGATAGAATAGAGGATAGGATAGGATAAAGGATTAGATAGCATAGAGGATAGGATAGGATAGGATAGAGGATAGTATAGGATAGAGAATAGGATAGAATAGAGGATAGGATAGGATAAAGGATTAGATAGCATAGAGGATAGGATAGGATAGGATAGAGGATAGGATAGGATAGAGGATAGGATAGAGGATAGGATAGAGGATAGGATAGAGGATAGGATAGAGGATAGGATAGAGGATAGGATAGGATAGGATAGGATAGAGGATAGGATAGGATAGAGGAAAGGATAGGATAGAGGATAGGATAGGTAATTGGATAGGATAGAGGATAGGATAAGGTAGAGGATAGTATAGGATAGAGGATAGGATAGGATAGAGGATATAATAGGATTGAGGAAATGATAGGATAGAGGATAGGATAGGATAGAGGATAGGATAGGATAGAGGATAGGATAGAGGATAGGATAGGATAGAGGATAGGATAGGATAGGATAGAGGATAGGATAGGATAGAGGATAGGATAGGATAGAGGATAGGATAGGATAGAGGATAGGATAGGATAGAGGATAGGATAGGATAGAGGATAGGATTGGATAAAGTATAGGATAGGATAGGATAGAGGATAGGATAGGATAGAGGATAGGATAGGATAGAGGATAGGATTGGATAGAGGATAGGATAGAGGATAGGATAGAGGATAGGATAGGATAGAGGATAGGATTGGATAGAGGATAGGATAGAGGATAGGATAGGATAGAGGATAGGATAGGACAGAGGATAGGATAGGATAGAGGATATAATAGGATTGAGGAAAGGATAGGATAGAGGATAGGATAGGATAGAGGATAGGATAGGAAAGAGGATAGAATAGGATAGAGGATAGGATAGGATAGAGGATAGGATAGGATAGAGGATAGGATAGGATAGAGGATAGGATAGAGGATAGGATAAGATAGAGGATAGGATAGGATAGAGGATATGATAGGATAGATGATCGGATAGAGGATAGGATAGGATAGAGGATAGGATAGGATAGAGGATAGGATTGGAAAGAGGGTAGGATAGGATAGAGGATAGGATAGGATAGAGGATAGGATAGGATAGAGGATAGGATAGGACAGAGGATAGGATAGGAAAGAGGGTAGGATAGGATAGAGGATAGGATAGGAAAGAGGGTAGGATAGGATAGAGGATAGGATAGGATAGAGGATAGGATAGGATAGAGGATAGGGTATGATAGAGGATAGGATAGGATAGAGGTTAGGATAGAGGATAGGATAGGATACAGGATAGGATAGGATAGAGGATAGGATAGAGGATAGGATAGGATAGAGGATAGGATAGGATAGAGGATAGGATAGGATAGAGGATAGGATGGGATAGAGGATAGGATAGGATAGAGGATAGAATAGGATAGAGGATAGGGTAGGATAGAGGATAGGATAGAGGATAGGATAGGATAGGATAGAGGATAGGATAGAGGATAGGATAGGATAGGATAGAGGATAGGATAGGATAGAGGATATAATAGGATTGAGGAAAGGATAGGATAGAGGATAGGATAGGATAGAGGATAGGATAGGATAGAGGATAGGATAGGATAGAGTATACGATAGAGGATTGGATATGATAGAGGATAGGATTGAGGATACGATAGAGGATAGGATAGAGGATAGGATAAGATAGAGGATAGGATAGGATAGAGGATATGATAGGATAGATGATCGGATAGAGGATAGGATAGGATAGAGGATAGGATTGGAAAGAGGGTAGGATAGGATAGAGGATAGGATAGGATAGAGGATATGATAAGATAGATGATCGGATAGAGTATAGAATAAGGTAGAGGATAGGATAGGATAGAGGATATAATAGGATAGAGGATAGGATAGGATAGAGGATAGGATAGGAAAGGGGATAGGATAGGATAGAGGATAGGATAGGATAGAGGATAGGATACGACAGAGGATAGGATAGGATAGAGGATATAATAGGATTGAGGAAAGGATAGGATAGAGGATAGGATAGGATAGAGGATAGGATAGGAAAGAGGATAGGATAGGATAGAGGATAGGATAGAGGATAGGATAGGATAGAGGATAGGATAGGATAGAGGATAGGATAGAGGATAGGATAAGATAGAGGGTAGGATAGGATAGAGGATATGATAGGATAGATGATCGGATAGAGGATAGGATAGGATAGAGGATAGGATAGGATAGAGGATAGGATAGGATAGAGGATAGGATTGGAAAGAGGGTAGGATAGGATAGAGGATAGGATAGGATAGAGGATAGGATAGGATAGAGGATAGGATAGGACAGAGGATAGGATAGGAAAGAGGGTAGGATAGGATAGAGGATAGGATAGGAAAGAGGGTAGGATAGGATAGAGGATAGGATAGGATAGAGGATAGGATAGGATAGAGGATAGGGTATGATAGAGGATAGGATAGGATAGAGGATAGGATAGAGGATAGGATAGGATACAGGATAGGATAGGATAGAGGATAGGATAGAGGATAGGATAGGATAGAGGATAGGATAGGATAGAGGATAGGATAGGATAGAGGATAGGATGGGATAGAGGATAGGATAGGATAGAGGATAGAATAGGATAGAGGATAGGGTAGGATAGAGGATAGGATAGGATAGAGGACAGGATAGGATAGAGGATAGGATAGGATGGGATAGAGGATAGGATAGGATAGAGGATAGGATAGGATAGAGGATAGGATAGGATGGGATAGAGGATAGGATAGGATAGAGGATATAATAGGATTGAGGAAGGGATAGGATAGAGGATAGGATAGGATAGAGGATAGGATAGGATAGAGTATACGATAGAGGATTGGATATGATAGAGGATAGGATTGAGGATACGATAGAGGATAGGATAGAGGATAGGATAAGATAGAGGATAAAATAGGATAGAGGATATGATAGGATAGATGATCGGATAGAGTATAGAATATGGTAGAGGATAGGATAGGATAGAGGATATAATAGGATAGAGGATAGGATATGATAGAGGATAGGATAGGAAAGGGGATAGGATAGGATAGAGGATAGGATAGGATAGAGGATAGCATAGAGGATAGGATAGGATAGAGGATAGGATAGGATAGAGGATAGGATATGATAGAGGATAGGATAGGATAGAGGATAGGATAGGGGATAGGATAGGATAGAGGATAGGATAGGATAGAGGATAGGATAGGATAGAGGATAGGATAGGATAGAGGATAGGATAGAGGATAGGATAGAGGATAGGATAGGATAGAGGATAGGATAGGATAGAGGATAGGATAGGATAGAGGATAGGATAGGATACAGGATAGGATAGGATAGAGGATAGGATAGAGGATAGGATAGAGGATAGGATAGGATAGAGGATAGGATAGGATAGAGGATATGATGGGATAGAGGATAGGATAGGATAGAGGATAGAATAGGATAGAGGATAGGGTAGGATAGAGGATAGGATAGGATAGAGGATAGGATAGGATAGAGGATAGAATAGGATAGGATAGAGGATAGGATAGGATAGAGGATATAATAGGATTGAGGAAAGGATAGGATAGAGGATAGGATAGGATAGAGGATAGGATAGGATAGAGGATAGGATAGGATAGAGGATAGGATAGGATAGAGTATACGATAGAGGATTGGATATGATAGAGGATAGGATTGAGGATACGATAGAGGATAGGATAGAGGATAGGATAAGATAGAGGATAGGATAGGATAGAGGATATGATAGGATAGATGATCGGATAGAGGATAGGATAGGATAGAGGATAGGATTGGAAAGAGGGTAGGATAGGATAGAGGATAGGATAGGATAGAGGATATGATAAGATAGATGATCGGATAGAGTATAGAATAAGGTAGAGGATAGGATAGGATAGAGGATATAATAGGATAGAGGATAGGATAGGATAGAGGATAGGATAGGAAAGGGGATAGGATAGGATAGAGGATAGGATAGGATAGAGGATAGCATAGATTATAGGATAGGATAGAGGATAGGATGGGATAGAGGATAGGATATGATAGAGGATAGGATAGGATAGAGGATAGGATAGGATAGGATAGAGGATAGGATAGGATAGAGGATAGGATAGCATAGAGTATACGATAGAGGATTGGATATGATAGAGGATAGGATTGAGGATACGATAGAGGATAGGATAGAGGATAGGATAAGATAGAGGATAGGATAGGATAGAGGATAGGATAGGATAGAGGATAGGATAGAGGATAGGATAGAGGATAGGATAGAGGATAGGATAGGATAGAGGATAGGATAGGATAGAGGATAGGATAGGATAGAGGATAGGATAGGATAGAGGATAGGATAGCATACAGGACAGGATAGGATAGAGGATAGGATAGAGGATAGGATAGAGGATAGGATAGGATAGAGGATAGGATAGGATAGAGGATATGATGGGATAGAGGATAGGATAGGATAGAGGATAGGATAGGATAGAGGATAGGATGGGATAGAGGATAGGATAGGATAGAGGATAGAATAGGATAGAGGATAGGGTAGGATAGAGGATAGGATAGGATAGAGGATAGGATAGGATAGAGGATAGGATAGGATGGGATAGAGGATAGGATAGGATAGAGGATAGGATAGGATAGAGGATATGATAGGATAGATGATCGGATAGAGGATAGGATAGGATAGAGGATAGGATAGGATAGAGGATAGGATTGGAAAGAGGGTAGGATAGGATAGAGGATAGGATAGGATAGAGGATAGGATAGGATAGAGGATAGGATAGGACAGAGGATAGGATAGGAAAGAGGGTAGGATAGGATAGAGGATAGGATAGGAAAGAGGGTAGGATAGGATAGAGGATAGGATAGGATAGAGGATAGGATAGGATAGAGGATAGGGTATGATAGAGGATAGGATAGGATAGAGGATAGGATAGAGGATAGGATAGGATACAGGATAGGATAGGATAGAGGATAGGATAGAGGATAGGATAGGATAGAGGATAGGATAGGATAGAGGATAGGATAGGATAGAGGATAGGATGGGATAGAGGATAGGATAGGATAGAGGATAGAATAGGATAGAGGATAGGGTAGGATAGAGGATAGGATAGGATAGAGGACAGGATAGGATAGAGGATAGGATAGGATGGGATAGAGGATAGGATAGGATAGAGGATAGGATAGGATAGAGGATAGGATAGGATGGGATAGAGGATAGGATAGGATAGAGGATATAATAGGATTGAGGAAGGGATAGGATAGAGGATAGGATAGGATAGAGGATAGGATAGGATAGAGTATACGATAGAGGATTGGATATGATAGAGGATAGGATTGAGGATACGATAGAGGATAGGATAGAGGATAGGATAAGATTGAGGATAAAATAGGATAGAGGATATGATAGGATAGATGATCGGATAGAGTATAGAATATGGTAGAGGATAGGATAGGATAGAGGATATAATAGGATAGAGGATAGGATATGATAGAGGATAGGATAGGAAAGGGATAGGATAGGATAGAGGATAGGATAGGATAGAGTATAGCATAGAGGATAGGATAGGATAGAGGATAGGATAGGATAGAGGATAGGATATGATAGAGGATAGGATAGGATAGAGGATAGGATAGGATAGAGGATAGAATAGGATAGAGGATAGGATAGGATAGAGGATAGGATAGGATAGAGGATCGGATAGATGATAGGAGAGGATAGAGGATAGGATAAGATAGAGGATAGTATATGATAGAGGATAGGATAGAATAGAGGATAGGATAGGATTGAGGATAGGATAGGATAGAGGATAGGATTGAGGATAGGATAGAGGATAGGATAGAGGATAGGATAGGATAGAGGATAGGATAGGATAAAGGAGAGGATAGGATAGAGGATAGGATAGGATAGGATAGAGGATAGGATAGGATAGAGGATAGGATAGGATAGGTTAGAGGATAGGATAGGATAGAGGATAGGATAGGATAGAGGATGGGATTGGATAGAGGATAGGATAGAGGATAGGATAGGATAGAGGATAGGATAGGATATAGGATAGGATAGGATACAGGATAGGATAGGATAGAGGATAATATAGGATAGAGGATAGGATAGGATAGAGGATAGGATAGGATAGAGGATAGGATAGGAAAGAGGATAGGATAGGATAGAGTATACGATAGAGGATTGGATATGATAGAGGATAGGATTGAGGATACGATAGAGGATAGGATAGAGGATAGGATAAGATAGAGGATAGGATAGGATAGAGGATATGATAGGATAGATGATCGGATAGAGGATAGGATAGGATAGAGGATAGGATTGGAAAGAGGGTAGGATAGGATAGAGGATAGGATAGGATAGAGGATAGGATAGGATAGAGGATAGGATAGAATAGAGGATAGGATAGGATAGAGGATAGGATAGGATAGAGGATCGGATAGAAGATAGGATAGGATAGAGGATAGGATAGGATAGACGATAGAATAGGATAGAGGATAGGATAGGATAGAGGATAGGATAGGATAGAGAATCGGATAGGATAGAGGATAGGATAGAGGATAGGATTGAGGATAGGATAGAGGATAGGATAGAGGTTAAGGATAGAGGATAGGATAGGATAGAGGATAGGATAGGATAAAGGATAGGATAGGATAGAGGATAGAATAGGATAGAGGATAGGATAGGATAGAGGATAGGATAGGATAGAGGATCGGATAGAAGATAGGATAGGATAGAGGATAGGATAAGATAGAGGATAGTATATGATAGAGGATAGGATAGAATAGAGGATAGGATACGATTGAGGATAGGATAGGATAGAGGATAGGATTGAGGATAGGATAGATGATCGGATAGAGGATAGGATAGGATAGAGGATAGGATAGGGTAGAGGATAGGACAGGATAGAGGATAGGATAGGATAGAGGATAGGATAGGACAGAGGATAGGATAGGATAGAGGATATAATAGGATTGAGGAAAGGATAGGATAGAGGATAGGATAGGATAGAGGATAGGATAGGAAAGAGGATAGGATAGGATAGAGGATAGGATAGGATAGAGGATAGGATAGGATAGAGGATAGGATAGAGGATAGGATAAGATAGAGGATAGGATAGGATAGAGGATATGATAGGATAGAAGATCGGATAGAGGATAGGATAGGATAGAGGATAGGATTGGAAAGAGGGTAGGATAGGATAGAGGATAGGATAGGATAGAGGATCGGATAGGATAGAGGATAGGATAGGATAGAGGATAGGATAGAATAGAGGATAGAATAGGATAGAGGATAGAATAGGATAGAGGATAGGATAGGATAGAGGATAGGATAGGATAGAGGATAGGATAGGACAGAGGATAGGATAGGAAAGAGGGTAGGATAGGATAGAGGATAGGATAGGAAAGAGGGTAGGATAGGATAGAGGATAGCATAGAGGATAGGATAGGATAGAGGATAGGATAGGATAGAGGATAGGATATGATAGAGGATAGGATAGGATAGAGGATAGGATAGAGGATAGGATAGGATACAGGATAGGATAGGATAGAGGATAGGATAGAGGATAGGATAGGATAGAGGATAGGATAGGATAGAGGATAGGATAGGATAGAAGATAGGATAGGATATAGGATAGGATAGGATACAGGATAGGATAGGATAGAGGATAATATAGGATAGAGGATAGGATAGGATAGAGGATAGGATAGGATAGAGGATAGGATAGGAAAGAGGATAGGATAGGATAGAGTATACGATAGAGGATAGGATAGAGGATAGGATAAGATAGAGGATAGGATAGGATAGAGGATATGATAGGATAGATGATCGGATAGAGGATAGGATAGGATAGAGGATAGGATTGGAAAGAGGGTAGGATAGGATAGAGGATAGGATAGGATAGAGGATAGGATAGGATAGAGGATAGGATAGAATAGAGGATAGGATAGGATAGAGGATAGGATAGGATAGAGGATCGGATAGAAGATAGGATAGGATAGAGGATAGGATAGGATAGAGGATAGAATAGGATAGAGGATAGGATAGGATAGAGGATAGGATAGGATAGAGAATCGGATAGGATAGAGGATAGGATAGAGGATAGGATTGAGGATAGGATAGAGGATAGGATAGAGGATAGGATAGAGGATAGGATAGGATAGAGGATAAGATAGGAAAGAGGATAGGATAGGATAGAGGATAGAATAGGATAGAGGATAGGATAGGATAGAGGATAGGATAGGATAGAGGATCGGATAGAAGATAGGATAGGATAGAGGATAGGATAAGATAGAGGATAGTATATGATAGAGGATAGGATAGAATAGAGGATAGGATACGATTCAGGATAGGATAGGATAGAGGATAGGATTGAGGATAGGATAGATGATCAGATAGAGGATAGGATAGGATAGAGGATAGGATAGGGTAGAGGATAGGATAGGATAGAGGATAGGATAGGATAGAGGATAGGATAGGACAGAGGATAGGATAGGATAGAGGATATAATAGGATTGAGGAAAGGATAGGATAGAGGATAGGATAGGATAGAGGATAGGATAGGATAGAGGATAGGATAGGATAGAGGATAGGATATGATAGAGGATAGGATAGGATAGAGGATAGGATAGAGGATAGGATAGAGGATAGGATAGGATACAGGATAGGATAGGATAGAGGATAGGATAGAGGATAGGATAGAGGATAGGATAGGATAGAGGATAGGATAGGATAGAGGATAGGATAGGATAGAGTATACGATAGAGGATTGGATATGATAGAGGATAGGATTGAGGATACGATAGAGGATAGGATAGAGGATAGGATAAGATAGAGGCTAGGATAGGATAGAGGATATGATAGGATAGATGATCGGATAGAGTATAGAATATGGTAGAGGATAGGATAGGATAGAGGATATAATAGGATAGAGGATAGGATATGATAGAGGATAGGATACGAAAGGGGATAGGATAGGATAGAGGATAGGATAGGATAGAGGATAGCATAGAGGATAGGATAGGATAGAGGATAGGATAGGATAGAGGATAGGATATGATAGAGGATAGGATAGGATAGAGGATAGGATAGGGGATAGGATAGGATAGAGGATAGGATAGGATAGAGGATAGGATAGGATAGAGGATAGGATAGGATAGAGGATAGGATAGAGGATAGGATAGAGGATAGGATAGGATAGAGGATAGGATAGGATAGAGGATAGGATAGGATAGAGGATAGGATAGGATAGAGGATAGGATGGGTTAGAGGATAGGATAGGATAGAGGATAGAATAGGATAGAGGATAGGGTAGGATAGAGGATAGGATAGGATAGAGGATAGGATAGGATAGAGGATAGGATAGGATAGGATAGAGGATATCATAGGATAGAGGATATAATAGGATTGAGGAAAGGATAGGATAGAGGATAGGATAGGATAGAGGATAGGATAGGATAGAGGATATGATAGGATAGATGATCGGATAGAGGATAGGATAGGATAGAGGATAGGATTGGAAAGAGGGTAGGATAGGATAGAAGATAGGATAGGATAGAGGATAGGATAGGATAGAGGATAGGATAGGATAGAGGATAGGATAGGATAGAGGATAGAATAGGATAGAGGATAGGATAGGATAGAGGATAGGATAGGATAGAGGATCGCATAGAAGATAGGATAGGATAGAGGATAGGATAAGATAGAGGATAGTATATGATAGAGGATAGGATAGAATAGAGGATAGGATAGGATTGAGGATAGGATAGGATAGAGGATAGGATTGAGGATAGGATAGAGGATAGGATAGAGGATAGGATAGGATAGAGGATAGGATAGGATAAAGGAGAGGATAGGATAGAGGATAGGATAGGATAGGATAGAGGATAGGATAGGATAGAGGATAGGATAGGATAGAGGATAGGATAGGATACAGGATAGGATAGAGGATCGGATAGAGGATAGGATAGGATAGAGGATCGGATAGAGGATAGGATAGGATAGAGGATAGAGTAGGATAGAGGATAGAGTAGGATAGAGGATAGGATAGGATAGAGGATAGGATTGGATAGAGGAAAGTATAGGATAGAGGATAGGATAGGATAGAGGATAGGATAGGATAGAGGATAGGATAAGATAGAGGATAGTATAGGATAGAGAATAGGATAGAATAGAGGATAGGATAGGATAAAGGATTAGATAGCATAGAGGATAGGATAGGATAGGATAGAGGATAGTATAGGATAGAGAATAGGATAGAATAGAGGATAGGATAGGATAAAGGATTAGATAGCATAGAGGATAGGATAGGATAGGATAGAGGATAGGATAGGATAGAGGATAGGATAGAGGATAGGATAGAGGATAGGATAGAGGATAGGATAGAGGATAGGATAGAGGATAGGATAGGATAGGATAGGATAGAGGATAGGATAGGATAGAGGAAAGGATAGGATAGAGGATAGGATAGGTAATTGGATAGGATAGAGGATAGGATAAGGTAGAGGATAGTATAGGATAGAGGATAGGATAGGATAGAGGATATAATAGGATTGAGGAAATGATAGGATAGAGGATAGGATAGGATAGAGGATAGGATAGGATAGAGGATAGGATAGAGGATAGGATAGGATAGAGGATAGGATAGGATAGGATAGAGGATAGGATAGGATAGAGGATAGGATAGGATAGAGGATAGGATAGGATAGAGGATAGGATAGGATAGAGGATAGGATAGGATAGAGGATAGGATTGGATAAAGTATAGGATAGGATAGGATAGAGGATAGGATAGGATAGAGGATAGGATAGGATAGAGGATAGGATTGGATAGAGGATAGGATAGAGGATAGGATAGAGGATAGGATAGGATAGAGGATAGGATTGGATAGAGGATAGGATAGAGGATAGGATAGGATAGAGGATAGGATAGGACAGAGGATAGGATAGGATAGAGGATATAATAGGATTGAGGAAAGGATAGGATAGAGGATAGGATAGGATAGAGGATAGGATAGGAAAGAGGATAGAATAGGATAGAGGATAGGATAGGATAGAGGATAGGATAGGATAGAGGATAGGATAGGATAGAGGATAGGATAGAGGATAGGATAAGATAGAGGATAGGATAGGATAGAGGATATGATAGGATAGATGATCGGATAGAGGATAGGATAGGATAGAGGATAGGATAGGATAGAGGATAGGATTGGAAAGAGGGTAGGATAGGATAGAGGATAGGATAGGATAGAGGATAGGATAGGATAGAGGATAGGATAGGACAGAGGATAGGATAGGAAAGAGGGTAGGATAGGATAGAGGATAGGATAGGAAAGAGGGTAGGATAGGATAGAGGATAGGATAGGATAGAGGATAGGATAGGATAGAGGATAGGGTATGATAGAGGATAGGATAGGATAGAGGATAGGATAGAGGATAGGATAGGATACAGGATAGGATAGGATAGAGGATAGGATAGAGGATAGGATAGGATAGAGGATAGGATAGGATAGAGGATAGGATAGGATAGAGGATAGGATGGGATAGAGGATAGGATAGGATAGAGGATAGAATAGGATAGAGGATAGGGTAGGATAGAGGATAGGATAGAGGATAGGATAGGATAGGATAGAGGATAGGATAGAGGATAGGATAGGATAGGATAGAGGATAGGATAGGATAGAGGATATAATAGGATTGAGGAAAGGATAGGATAGAGGATAGGATAGGATAGAGGATAGGATAGGATAGAGGATAGGATAGGATAGAGTATACGATAGAGGATTGGATATGATAGAGGATAGGATTGAGGATACGATAGAGGATAGGATAGAGGATAGGATAAGATAGAGGATAGGATAGGATAGAGGATATGATAGGATAGATGATCGGATAGAGGATAGGATAGGATAGAGGATAGGATTGGAAAGAGGGTAGGATAGGATAGAGGATAGGATAGGATAGAGGATATGATAAGATAGATGATCGGATAGAGTATAGAATAAGGTAGAGGATAGGATAGGATAGAGGATATAATAGGATAGAGGATAGGATAGGATAGAGGATAGGATAGGAAAGGGGATAGGATAGGATAGAGGATAGGATAGGATAGAGGATAGCATAGATTATAGGATAGGATAGAGGATAGGATGGGATAGAGGATAGGATATGATAGAGGATAGGATAGGATAGAGGATAGGATAGGATAGGATAGAGGATAGGATAGGATAGAGGATAGGATAGCATAGAGTATACGATAGAGGATTGGATATGATAGAGGATAGGATTGAGGATACGATAGAGGATAGGATAGAGGATAGGATAAGATAGAGGATAGGATAGGATAGAGGATATGATAGGATAGCTGATCGGATAGAGGATAGGATAGGATAGAGGATAGGATAGGATGGAGGATAGGATAGGATAGAGAATAGGATAGGATAGAGGATATAATAGGATTGAGGAAAGGATAGGATAGAGGATAGGATAGGATAGAGGATAGGATAGGAAAGAGGATAGGATAGGATAGAGTATACGATAGAGGATTGGATATGATAGAGGATAGGATTGAGGATACGATAGAGGATAGGATAGAGGATAGGATAAGATAGAGGATAGGATAGGATAGAGGATAGGATTGGAAAGAGGGTAGGATAGGATAGAGGATAGGATAGGATAGAGGATAGGATAGGATAGAGGATAGGATAGGATAGAGGATAGGATAGGATAGAGGATAGAATAGGATAGAGGATAGGATAGGATAGAGGATAGGATAGGATAGAGGATCGGATAGATGATAGGATAGGATAGAGGATAGGATAAGATAGAGGATAGTATATGATAGAGGATAGGATAGAATAGAGGATAGGATAGGATTGAGGATAGGATAGGATAGAGGATAGGATTGAGGATAGGATAGAGGATAGGATAGAGGATAGGATAGGATAGAGGATAGGATAGGATAAAGGAGAGGATAGGATAGAGGATAGGATAGGATAGGATAGAGGATAGGATAGGATAGAGGATAGGATAGGATAGGTTAGAGGATAGGATAGGATAGAGGATAGGATAGGATAGAGGATGGGATTGGATAGAGGATAGGATAGAGGATAGGATAGGATAGAGGATAGGATAGGATATAGGATAGGATAGGATACAGGATAGGATAGGATAGAGGATAATATAGGATAGAGGATAGGATAGGATAGAGGATAGGATAGGATAGAGGATAGGATAGGAAAGAGGATAGGATAGGATAGAGTATACGATAGAGGATTGGATATGATAGAGGATAGGATTGAGGATACGATAGAGGATAGGATAGAGGATAGGATAAGATAGAGGATAGGATAGGATAGAGGATATGATAGGATAGATGATCGGATAGAGGATAGGATAGGATAGAGGATAGGATTGGAAAGAGGGTAGGATAGGATAGAGGATAGGATAGGATAGAGGATAGGATAGGATAGAGGATAGGATAGAATAGAGGATAGGATAGGATAGAGGATAGGATAGGATAGAGGATCGGATAGAAGATAGGATAGGATAGAGGATAGGATAGGATAGAGGATAGAATAGGATAGAGGATAGGATAGGATAGAGGATAGGATAGGATAGAGAATCGGATAGGATAGAGGATAGGATAGAGGATAGGATTGAGGATAGGATAGAGGATAGGATAGAGGATAGGATAGAGGATAGGATAGGATAGAGGATAAGATAGGATGAAGGATAGGATAGGATAGAGGATAGAATAGGATAGAGGATAGGATAGGATAGAGGATAGGATAGGATAGAGGATCGGATAGAAGATAGGATAGGATAGAGGATAGGATAAGATAGAGGATAGTATATGATAGAGGATAGGATAGAATAGAGGATAGGATACGATTGAGGATAGGATAGGATAGAGGATAGGATTGAGGATAGGATAGATGATCGGATAGAGGATAGGATAGGGTAGAGGATAGGATAGGATAGAGGATAGGATAGGATAGAGGATAGGATAGGACAGAGGATAGGATAGGATAGAGGATATAATAGGATTGAGGAAAGGATAGGATAGAGGATAGGATAGGATAGAGGATAGGATAGGAAAGAGGATAGGATAGGATAGAGGATAGGATAGGATAGAGGATAGGATAGGATAGTGGATAGGATAGAGGATAGGATAAGATAGAGGATAGGATAGGATAGAGGATATGATAGGATAGAAGATCGGATAGAGGATAGGATAGGATAGAGGATAGGATTGGAAAGAGGGTAGGATAGGATAGAGGATAGGATAGGATAGAGGATCGGATAGGATAGAGGATAGGATAGGATAGAGGATAGGATAGAATAGAGGATAGAATAGGATAGAGGATAGAATAGGATAGAGGATAGGATAGGATAGAGGATAGGATAGGATAGAGGATAGGATAGGACAGAGGATAGGATAGGAAAGAGGGTAGGATAGGATAGAGGATAGGATAGGAAAGAGGGTAGGATAGGATAGAGGATAGCATAGAGGATAGGATAGGATAGAGGATAGGATAGGATAGAGGATAGGATATGATAGAGGATAGGATAGGATAGAGGATAGGATAGAGGATAGGATAGAGGATAGGATAGGATACAGGATAGGATAGGATAGAGGATAGGATAGAGGATAGGATAGGATAGAGGATAGGATAGGATAGAGGATAGGATAGGATAGAGGATAGGATGGGATAGAGGATAGGATAGGATAGAGGATAGAATAGGATAGAGGATAGGGTAGGATAGAGGATAGGATAGGATAGAGGATAGGATAGGATAGAGGATAGGATAGGATGGGATAGAGGATATTATAGGATAGAGGATATAATAGGATTGAGGAAAGGATAGGATAGAGGATAGGATAGGATAGAGGATAGGATAGGATAGAGTATACGATAGAGGATTGGATATGATAGAGGATAGGATTGAGGATACGATAGAGGATAGGATAGAGGATAGGATAAGATAGAGGCTAGGATAGGATAGAGGATATGATAGGATAGATGATCGGATAGAGTATAGAATATGGTAGAGGATAGGATAGGATAGAGGATATAATAGGATAGAGGATAGGATATGATAGAGGATAGGATAGAGGATAGGATAGGATAGAGGATAGCATAGAGGATAGGATAGGATAGAGGATAGGATAGGATAGAGGATAGGATATGATAGAGGATAGGATAGGATAGAGGATAGGATAGGGGATAGGATAGGATAGAGGATAGGATAGGATAGAGGATAGGATAGGATAGAGGATAGGATAGGATAGAGGATAGGATAGGATAGAGGATAGGATAGAGGATAGGATAGGATAGAGGATAGGATAGGATAGAGGATAGGATAGGATAGAGGATAGGATAGGATAGAGGATAGGATAGGATACAGGATAGGATAGGATAGAGGATAGGATAGGATAGAGGATAGGATGGGATAGAGGATAGGATAGGATAGAGGATAGAATAGGATAGAGGATAGGGTAGGATAGAGGATAGGATAGGATAGAGGATAGGATAGGATAGAGGATAGGATAGGATAGGATAGAGGATATCATAGGATAGAGGATATAATAGGATTGAGGAAAGGATAGGATAGAGGATAGGATAGGATAGAGGATAGGATAGGATAGAGGATATGATAGGATAGATGATCGGATAGAGGATAGGATAGGATAGAGGATAGGATTGGAAAGAGGGTAGGATAGGATAGAAGATAGGATAGGATAGAGGATAGGATAGGATAGAGGATAGAATAGGATAGAGGATAGGATAGGATAGAGGATAGGATAGGATAGAGGATCGCATAGAAGATAGGATAGGATAGAGGATAGGATAAGATAGAGGATAGTATATGATAGAGGATAGGATAGAATAGAGGATAGGATAGGATTGAGGATAGGATAGGATAGAGGATAGGATTGAGGATAGGATAGAGGATAGGATAGAGGATAGGATAGGATAGAGGATAGGATAGGATAAAGGAGAGGATAGGATAGAGGATAGGATAGGATAGGATAGAGGATAGGATAGGATAGGATAGAGGATAGGATAGGATAGAGGATAGGATAGGATAGAGGATGGGATTGGATAGAGGATAGGATAGAGGATAGGATAGGATAGAGGATAGGATAGGATATAGGATAGGATAGGATACAGGATAGGATAGGATAGAGGATAATATAGGATAGAGGATAGGATAGGATAGAGGATAGGATAGGATAGAGGATAGGATAGGATAGAGGATAGGATAGGATAGAGGATAGGATAGGACAGAGGATAGGATAGGAAAGAGGGTAGGATAGGATAGAGGATACGATAGGATAGAGGATAGGATAGGATGGAGGATAGGATAGGATAGAGAATAGGATAGGATAGATGATATAATAGGATTGAGGAAAGGATAGGATAGAGGATAGGATAGGATAGAGGATAGGATAGGAAAGAGGATAGGATAGGATAGAGAATAGGATAGGATAGATGATATAATAGGATTGAGGAAAGGATAGGATAGAGGATAGGATAGGATAGAGGATAGGATAGGAAAGAGGATAGGATAGGATAGAGTATACGATAGAGGATTGGATATGATAGAGGATAGGATTGATGATACGATAGAGGATAGGATAGAGGATAGGATAAGATAGAGGATAGGATAGGATAGAGGATATGATAGGATAGATGATCGGATAGAGGATAGGATAGGATAGAGGATAGGATTGGAAAGAGGGTAGGATAGGATAGAGGATAGGATAGGATAGAGGATAGGATAGGATAGAGGATAGGATAGAATAGAGGATAGGATAGAGGATAGGATAGGATAGAGGATAGGATAGGATAGAGGATAGGATAGGATACAGGATAGGATAGGATAGAGGATAGGATAGAGGATAGGATAGGATAGAGGATAGGATAGGATAGAGGATAGGATGGGATAGAGGATAGGATAGGATAGAGGATAGCATAGATTATAGGATAGGATAGAGGATAGGATGGGATAGAGGATAGGATATGATAGAGGATAGGATAGGATAGAGGATAGGATAGGATAGGATAGAGGATAGGATAGGATAGAGGATAGGATAGGATGGAGGATAGGATAGCATAGAGTATACGATAGAGGATTGGATATGATAGAGGATAGGATTGAGGATACGATAGAGGATAGGATAGAGGATAGGATAAGATAGAGGATAGGATAGGATAGAGGATATGATAGGATAGCTGATCGGATAGAGGATAGGATAGGATAGAGGATAGGATAGGATGGAGGATAGGATAGGATAGAGAATAGGATAGGATAGAGGATATAATAGGATTGAGGAAAGAATAGGATAGAGGATAGGATAGGATAGAGGATAGGATAGGAAAGAGGATAGGATAGGATAGAGTATACGATAGAGGATTGGATATGATAGAGGATAGGATTGAGGATACGATAGAGGATAGGATAGAGGATAGGATAAGATAGAGGATAGGATAGGATAGAGGATAGGATTGGAAAGAGGGTAGGATAGGATAGAGGATAGGATAGGATAGAGAATAGGATAGGATAGAGGATATAATAGGATTGAGGAAAGGATAGGATAGAGGATAGGATAGGATAGAGGATAGGATAGGATAGAGGATAGGATAGGATAGAGGATAGGATAGGACAGAGGATAGGATAGGAAAGAGGGTAGGATAGGATAGAGGATAGGATAGGATAGAGGATAGGATAGGATGGAGGATAGGATAGGATAGAGAATAGGATAGGATAGAGGATATAATAGGATTGAGGAAAGGATAGGATAGAGGATAGGATAGGATAGAGGATAGGATAGGAAAGAGGATAGGATAGGATAGAGTATACGATAGAGGATTGGATATGATAGAGGATAGGATTGAGGATACGATAGAGGATAGGATAGAGGATAGGATAAGATAGAGGATAGGATAGGATAGAGGATATGATAGGATAGATGATCGGATAGAGGATAGGATAGGATAGAGGATAGGATTGGAAAGAGGGTAGGATAGGATGGAGGATAGGATAGGATAGAGGATAGGATAGGATAGAGGATAGGATAGAATAGAGGATAGGATAGATGATAGGATAGGATAGAGGATAGGATAGGATAGAGGATAGGATAGGATACAGGATAGGATAGGATAGAGGATAGGATAGAGGATAGGATAGGATAGAGGATAGGATAGGATAGAGGATAGGATGGGATAGAGGATAGGATAGGATAGAGGATAGGATAGGATAGAGGATAGGATAAGATAGGATAGAGGATAGGATAGGATAGAGGATATAATAGGATTGAGGAAAGGATAGGATAGAGGATAGGATAGGATAGAGGATAGGATAGGATAGAGTATACGATAGAGGATTGGATATGATAGAGGATAGGATTGAGGATACGATAGAGGATAGGATAGAGGATAGGATAAGATAGAGGATAGGATAGGATAGAGGATATGATAGGATAGATGATCGGATAGAGGATAGGATAGGATAGAGGATAGGATTGGAAAGAGGGTAGGATAGAATAGAAGATAGAATAGGATAGAGGATAGGATAGGATAGAGGATAGGATAGGATAGAGGATCGGATAGAAGATAGGATAGGATAGAGGATAGGATAGGATAGAGGATAGAATAGGATAGAGGATAGGATAGGATAGAGGATAGGATAGGATAGAGAATCGGATAGGATAGAGGATAGGATTGAGGATAGGATAGAGGATAGGATAGAGGATAGGATAGAGGATAGGATAGTATAGAGGATAGGATAGGATAAAGGATAGGATAGGATAGAGGATAGAATAGGATAGAGGATAGGATAGGATAGAGGATAGGATAGGATAGAGGATCGGATAGAAGATAGGATAGGATAGAGGATAGGATAAGATAGAGGATAGTATATGATAGAGGATAGGATAGAATAGAGGATAGGATACGATTGAGGATAGGATAGGATAGAGGATAGGATTGAGGATAGGATACATGATCGGATAGAGGATAGGATAGGATAGAGGATAGGATTGGAAAGAGGGTAGGATAGGATAGAGGATAGGATAGGATAGAGGATAGGATAGGATAGAGGATAGGATAGAATAGAGGATAGGATAGGATAGAGGATAGAATAGGATAGAGGATAGGATAGGATAGAGGATAGGATAGGATAGAGGATCGGATAGAAGATAGGATAGGATAGAGGATAGGATAAGATAGAGGATAGTATATGATAGAGGATAGGATAGAATAGAGGATAGGATACGATTGAGGATAGGATAAGATAGAGGATAGGATTGAGGATAGGATAGAGGATAGGATAGAGGATAGGATAGGATAGAGGATAGGATAGGATAGAGGATAGGATAGGATACAGGAGAGGATAGGATAGAGGATAGGATAGGATAGGATAGAGGATAGGATAGGATAGAGGATAGGATAGGATAGAGGATAGGATAGGATAGGATAGGATAGAGGATAGGATAGGATAGAGGATAGGATAGGATAGATAATGGGATTGGATAGAGGATAGGATAGAGGATAGGATAGGATAGAGGATAGGATAGGATAGAGGATAGGATAGGATAGAGGATAGGATAGGATAGAGGATAGGATAGGATACAGGATAGGATAGGATAGAGGATAATATAGGATAGAGGATAGGATAGGATAGAGGATAGGATAGGATAGAGGATAGGATAGGATAGAGAATAGGATAGGATAGAGGATATAATAGGATTGAGGAAAGGATAGGATAGAGGATAGGATAGGATAGAGGATAGGATAGGATATAGGATAGGATAGGATACAGGATAGGATAGGATAGAGGATAATATAGGATAGAGGATAGGATAGGATAGAGGATAGGATAGGATAGAGGATAGGATAGGATAGAGAATAGGATAGGATAGAGGATATAATAGGATTGAGGAAAGGATAGGATAGAGGATAGGATAGGATAGAGGATAGGATATGATAGAGGATAGGATAGGATAGAGGATAGGATAGGACAGAGGATAGGATAGGAAAGAGGGTAGGATAGGATAGAGGATAGGATAGGATAGAGGATAGGATAGGATGGAGGATAGGATAGGATAGAGAATAGGATAGGATAGAGGATATAATAGGATTGAGGAAAGGATAGGATAGAGGATAGGATAGGATAGAGGATAGGATAGGAAAGAGGATAGGATAGGATAGAGTATACGATAGAGGATTGGATATGATAGAGGATAGGATTGAGGATACGATAGAGGATAGGATAGAGGATAGGATAAGATAGAGGATAGGATAGGATAGAGGATATGATAGGATAGATGATCGGATAGAGGATAGGATAGGATAGAGGATAGAATTGGAAAGAGGGTAGGATAGGATAGAGGATAGGATAGGATAGAGGATAGGATAGGATAGAGGATAGGATAGAATAGAGGATAGGATAGAGGATAGGATAGGATAGAGGATAGGATAGGATAGAGGATAGGATAGGATACAGGATAGGATAGGATAGAGGATAGGATAGAGGATAGGATAGGATAGAGGATAGGATAGGATAGAGGATAGGATGGGATAGAGGATAGGATAGGATAGAGGATAGAATAGGATAGAGGATAGGATAGTATAGAGGATAGGATGGGATAGAGGATAGGATAGGATAGAGGATAGAATAGGATAGAGGATAGGGTAGGATAGAGGATAGGATAGGATAGAGGATAGGATAGGATAGAGGATAGGATAGGATAGGATAGAGGATAGGATAGGATAGAGGATATAATAGGATTGAGGATAGGATAGGATAGAGGATAGGATAGGATAGAGGATAGGATAGGATAGAGGATAGGATAGGATAGAGGATAGAATAGGATAGAGGATAGGATAGGATAGAGGATAGGATAGGATAGAGGATCGGATAGAAGATAGGATAGGATAGAGGATAGGATAAGATAGAGGATAGTATATGATAGAGGATAGGATAGAATAGAGGATAGGATACGATTGAGGATAGGATAAGATAGAGGATAGGATTGAGGATAGGATAGAGGATAGGATAGAGGATAGGATAGGATAGAGGATAGGATAGGATAGAGGATAGGATAGGATACAGGAGAGGATAGGATAGAGGATAGGATAGGATAGGATAGAGGATAGGATAGGATAGAGGATAGGATAGGATAGAGGATAGGATAGGATAGGATAGGATAGAGGATAGGATAGGATAGAGGATAGGATAGGATAGATAATGGGATTGGATAGAGGATAGGATAGAGGATAGGATAGGATAGAGGATAGGATAGGATAGAGGATAGGATAGGATAGAGGATAGGATAGGATAGAGGATAGGATAGGATACAGGATAGGATAGGATAGAGGATAATATAGGATAGAGGATAGGATAGGATAGAGGATAGGATAGGATAGAGGATAGGATAGGATAGAGAATAGGATAGGATAGAGGATATAATAGGATTGAGGAAAGGATAGGATAGAGGATAGGATAGGATAGAGGATAGGATAGGATATAGGATAGGATAGGATACAGGATAGGATAGGATAGAGGATAATATAGGATAGAGGATAGGATAGGATAGAGGATAGGATAGGATAGAGGATAGGATAGGATAGAGAATAGGATAGGATAGAGGATCGGATAGAAGATAGGATAGGATAGAGGATAGGATAGGATAGAGGATAGAATAGGATAGAGGATAGGATAGGATAGAGGATAGGATAGGATAGAGGATAGGATAGGATAGAGGATAGGATAAGATAGAGGATAGTATAGGATAGAGAATAGGATAGAATAGAGGATAGGATAGGATAAAGGATTAGATAGCATAGAGGATAGGATAGGATAGGATAGAGGATAGTATAGGATAGAGAATAGGATAGAATAGAGGATAGGATAGGATAAAGGATTAGATAGCATAGAGGATAGGATAGGATAGGATAGAGGATAGGATAGGATAGAGGATAGGATAGAGGATAGGATAGAGGATAGGATAGAGGATAGGATAGAGGATAGGATAGAGGATAGGATAGGATAGGATAGGATAGAGGATAGGATAGGATAGAGGAAAGGATAGGATAGAGGATAGGATAGGTAATTGGATAGGATAGAGGATAGGATAAGGTAGAGGATAGTATAGGATAGAGGATAGGATAGGATAGAGGATATAATAGGATTGAGGAAATGATAGGATAGAGGATAGGATAGGATAGAGGATAGGATAGGATAGAGGATAGGATAGAGGATAGGATAGGATAGAGGATAGGATAGGATAGGATAGAGGATAGGATAGGATAGAGGATAGGATAGGATAGAGGATAGGATAGGATAGAGGATAGGATAGGATAGAGGATAGGATAGGATAGAGGATAGGATTGGACAAAGTATAGGATAGGATAGGATAGAGGATAGGATAGGATAGAGGATAGGATAGGATAGAGGATAGGATTGGATAGAGGATAGGATAGAGGATAGGATAGAGGATAGGATAGGATAGAGGATAGGATTGGATAGAGGATAGGATAGAGGATAGGATAGGATAGAGGATAGGATAGGACAGAGGATAGGATAGGATAGAGGATATAATAGGATTGAGGAAAGGATAGGATAGAGGATAGGATAGGATAGAGGATAGGATAGGAAAGAGGATAGAATAGGATAGAGGATAGGATAGGATAGAGGATAGGATAGGATAGAGGATAGGATAGGATAGAGGATAGGATAGAGGATAGGATAAGATAGAGGATAGGATAGGATAGAGGATATGATAGGATAGATGATCGGATAGAGGATAGGATAGGATAGAGGATAGGATAGGATAGAGGATAGGATTGGAAAGAGGGTAGGATAGGATAGAGGATAGGATAGGATAGAGGATAGGATAGGATAGAGGATAGGATAGGACAGAGGATAGGATAGGAAAGAGGGTAGGATAGGATAGAGGATAGGATAGGAAAGAGGGTAGGATAGGATAGAGGATAGGATAGGATAGAGGATAGGATAGGATAGAGGATAGGGTATGATAGAGGATAGGATAGGATAGAGGATAGGATAGAGGATAGGATAGGATACAGGATAGGATAGGATAGAGGATAGGATAGAGGATAGGATAGGATAGAGGATAGGATAGGATAGAGGATAGGATAGGATAGAGGATAGGATGGGATAGAGGATAGGATAGGATAGAGGATAGAATAGGATAGAGGATAGGGTAGGATAGAGGATAGGATAGAGGATAGGATAGGATAGGATAGAGGATAGGATAGAGGATAGGATAGGATAGGATAGAGGATAGGATAGGATAGAGGATATAATAGGATTGAGGAAAGGATAGGATAGAGGATAGGATAGGATAGAGGATAGGATAGGATAGAGGATAGGATAGGATAGAGTATACGATAGAGGATTGGATATGATAGAGGATAGGATTGAGGATACGATAGAGGATAGGATAGAGGATAGGATAAGATAGAGGATAGGATAGGATAGAGGATATGATAGGATAGATGATCGGATAGAGGATAGGATAGGATAGAGGATAGGATTGGAAAGAGGGTAGGATAGGATAGAGGATAGGATAGGATAGAGGATATGATAAGATAGATGATCGGATAGAGTATAGAATAAGGTAGAGGATAGGATAGGATAGAGGATATAATAGGATAGAGGATAGGATAGGATAGAGGATAGGATAGGAAAGGGGATAGGATAGGATAGAGGATAGGATAGGATAGAGGATAGCATAGATTATAGGATAGGATAGAGGATAGGATGGGATAGAGGATAGGATATGATAGAGGATAGGATAGGATAGAGGATAGGATAGGATAGGATAGAGGATAGGATAGGATAGAGGATAGGATAGCATAGAGTATACGATAGAGGATTGGATATGATAGAGGATAGGATTGAGGATACGATAGAGGATAGGATAGAGGATAGGATAAGATAGAGGATAGGATAGGATAGAGGATATGATAGGATAGCTGATCGGATAGAGGATAGGATAGGATAGAGGATAGGATAGGATGGAGGATAGGATAGGATAGAGAATAGGATAGGATAGAGGATATAATAGGATTGAGGAAAGGATAGGATAGAGGATAGGATAGGATAGAGGATAGGATAGGAAAGAGGATAGGATAGGATAGAGTATACGATAGAGGATTGGATATGATAGAGGATAGGATTGAGGATACGATAGAGGATAGGATAGAGGATAGGATAAGATAGAGGATAGGATAGGATAGAGGATAGGATTGGAAAGAGGGTAGGATAGGATAGAGGATAGGATAGGATAGAGGATAGGATAGGATAGAGGATAGGATAGGATAGAGGATAGGATAGGATAGAGGATAGAATAGGATAGAGGATAGGATAGGATAGAGGATAGGATAGGATAGAGGATCGGATAGATGATAGGATAGGATAGAGGATAGGATAAGATAGAGGATAGTATATGATAGAGGATAGGATAGAATAGAGGATAGGATAGGATTGAGGATAGGATAGGATAGAGGATAGGATTGAGGATAGGATAGAGGATAGGATAGAGGATAGGATAGGATAGAGGATAGGATAGGATAAAGGAGAGGATAGGATAGAGGATAGGATAGGATAGGATAGAGGATAGGATAGGATAGAGGATAGGATAGGATAGGTTAGAGGATAGGATAGGATAGAGGATAGGATAGGATAGAGGATGGGATTGGATAGAGGATAGGATAGAGGATAGGATAGGATAGAGGATAGGATAGGATATAGGATAGGATAGGATACAGGATAGGATAGGATAGAGGATAATATAGGATAGAGGATAGGATAGGATAGAGGATAGGATAGGATAGAGGATAGGATAGGAAAGAGGATAGGATAGGATAGAGTATACGATAGAGGATTGGATATGATAGAGGATAGGATTGAGGATACGATAGAGGATAGGATAGAGGATAGGATAAGATAGAGGATAGGATAGGATAGAGGATATGATAGGATAGATGATCGGATAGAGGATAGGATAGGATAGAGGATAGGATTGGAAAGAGGGTAGGATAGGATAGAGGATAGGATAGGATAGAGGATAGGATAGGATAGAGGATA
This sequence comes from Halictus rubicundus, assembly GCF_050948215.1. Taxonomy (NCBI): domain Eukaryota; kingdom Metazoa; phylum Arthropoda; class Insecta; order Hymenoptera; family Halictidae; genus Halictus; species Halictus rubicundus. The sequence goes on along the minus strand of NW_027488717.1, from coordinate 323,490 downwards.
GGATAGAATAGAGGATAGGATAGGATAGAGGATAGGATAGGATAGAGGATCGGATAGAAGATAGGATAGGATAGAGGATAGGATAGGATAGAGGATAGAATAGGATAGAGGATAGGATAGGATAGAGGATAGGATAGGATAGAGAATCGGATAGGATAGAGGATAGGATAGAGGATAGGATTGAGGATAGGATAGAGGATAGGATAGAGGATAGGATAGAGGATAGGATAGGATAGAGGATAAGATAGGATGAAGGATAGGATAGGATAGAGGATAGAATAGGATAGAGGATAGGATAGGATAGAGGATAGGATAGGATAGAGGATCGGATAGAAGATAGGATAGGATAGAGGATAGGATAAGATAGAGGATAGTATATGATAGAGGATAGGATAGAATAGAGGATAGGATACGATTGAGGATAGGATAGGATAGAGGATAGGATTGAGGATAGGATAGATGATCGGATAGAGGATAGGATAGGGTAGAGGATAGGATAGGATAGAGGATAGGATAGGATAGAGGATAGGATAGGACAGAGGATAGGATAGGATAGAGGATATAATAGGATTGAGGAAAGGATAGGATAGAGGATAGGATAGGATAGAGGATAGGATAGGAAAGAGGATAGGATAGGATAGAGGATAGGATAGGATAGAGGATAGGATAGGATAGTGGATAGGATAGAGGATAGGATAAGATAGAGGATAGGATAGGATAGAGGATATGATAGGATAGAAGATCGGATAGAGGATAGGATAGGATAGAGGATAGGATTGGAAAGAGGGTAGGATAGGATAGAGGATAGGATAGGATAGAGGATCGGATAGGATAGAGGATAGGATAGGATAGAGGATAGGATAGAATAGAGGATAGAATAGGATAGAGGATAGAATAGGATAGAGGATAGGATAGGATAGAGGATAGGATAGGATAGAGGATAGGATAGGACAGAGGATAGGATAGGAAAGAGGGTAGGATAGGATAGAGGATAGGATAGGAAAGAGGGTAGGATAGGATAGAGGATAGCATAGAGGATAGGATAGGATAGAGGATAGGATAGGATAGAGGATAGGATATGATAGAGGATAGGATAGGATAGAGGATAGGATAGAGGATAGGATAGAGGATAGGATAGGATACAGGATAGGATAGGATAGAGGATAGGATAGAGGATAGGATAGGATAGAGGATAGGATAGGATAGAGGATAGGATAGGATAGAGGATAGGATGGGATAGAGGATAGGATAGGATAGAGGATAGAATAGGATAGAGGATAGGGTAGGATAGAGGATAGGATAGGATAGAGGATAGGATAGGATAGAGGATAGGATAGGATGGGATAGAGGATATTATAGGATAGAGGATATAATAGGATTGAGGAAAGGATAGGATAGAGGATAGGATAGGATAGAGGATAGGATAGGATAGAGTATACGATAGAGGATTGGATATGATAGAGGATAGGATTGAGGATACGATAGAGGATAGGATAGAGGATAGGATAAGATAGAGGCTAGGATAGGATAGAGGATATGATAGGATAGATGATCGGATAGAGTATAGAATATGGTAGAGGATAGGATAGGATAGAGGATATAATAGGATAGAGGATAGGATATGATAGAGGATAGGATAGAGGATAGGATAGGATAGAGGATAGCATAGAGGATAGGATAGGATAGAGGATAGGATAGGATAGAGGATAGGATATGATAGAGGATAGGATAGGATAGAGGATAGGATAGGGGATAGGATAGGATAGAGGATAGGATAGGATAGAGGATAGGATAGGATAGAGGATAGGATAGGATAGAGGATAGGATAGAGGATAGGATAGAGGATAGGATAGGATAGAGGATAGGATAGGATAGAGGATAGGATAGGATAGAGGATAGGATAGGATAGAGGATAGGATAGGATACAGGATAGGATAGGATAGAGGATAGGATAGGATAGAGGATAGGATGGGATAGAGGATAGGATAGGATAGAGGATAGAATAGGATAGAGGATAGGGTAGGATAGAGGATAGGATAGGATAGAGGATAGGATAGGATAGAGGATAGGATAGGATAGGATAGAGGATATCATAGGATAGAGGATATAATAGGATTGAGGAAAGGATAGGATAGAGGATAGGATAGGATAGAGGATAGGATAGGATAGAGGATATGATAGGATAGATGATCGGATAGAGGATAGGATAGGATAGAGGATAGGATTGGAAAGAGGGTAGGATAGGATAGAAGATAGGATAGGATAGAGGATAGGATAGGATAGAGGATAGAATAGGATAGAGGATAGGATAGGATAGAGGATAGGATAGGATAGAGGATCGCATAGAAGATAGGATAGGATAGAGGATAGGATAAGATAGAGGATAGTATATGATAGAGGATAGGATAGAATAGAGGATAGGATAGGATTGAGGATAGGATAGGATAGAGGATAGGATTGAGGATAGGATAGAGGATAGGATAGAGGATAGGATAGGATAGAGGATAGGATAGGATAAAGGAGAGGATAGGATAGAGGATAGGATAGGATAGGATAGAGGATAGGATAGGATAGGATAGAGGATAGGATAGGATAGAGGATAGGATAGGATAGAGGATGGGATTGGATAGAGGATAGGATAGAGGATAGGATAGGATAGAGGATAGGATAGGATATAGGATAGGATAGGATACAGGATAGGATAGGATAGAGGATAATATAGGATAGAGGATAGGATAGGATAGAGGATAGGATAGGATAGAGGATAGGATAGGATAGAGGATAGGATAGGATAGAGGATAGGATAGGACAGAGGATAGGATAGGAAAGAGGGTAGGATAGGATAGAGGATAGGATAGGATAGAGGATAGGATAGGATGGAGGATAGGATAGGATAGAGAATAGGATAGGATAGATGATATAATAGGATTGAGGAAAGGATAGGATAGAGGATAGGATAGGATAGAGGATAGGATAGGAAAGAGGATAGGATAGGATAGAGAATAGGATAGGATAGATGATATAATAGGATTGAGGAAAGGATAGGATAGAGGATAGGATAGGATAGAGGATAGGATAGGAAAGAGGATAGGATAGGATAGAGTATACGATAGAGGATTGGATATGATAGAGGATAGGATTGATGATACGATAGAGGATAGGATAGAGGATAGGATAAGATAGAGGATAGGATAGGATAGAGGATATGATAGGATAGATGATCGGATAGAGGATAGGATAGGATAGAGGATAGGATTGGAAAGAGGGTAGGATAGGATAGAGGATAGGATAGGATAGAGGATAGGATAGGATAGAGGATAGGATAGAATAGAGGATAGGATAGAGGATAGGATAGGATAGAGGATAGGATAGGATAGAGGATAGGATAGGATACAGGATAGGATAGGATAGAGGATAGGATAGAGGATAGGATAGGATAGAGGATAGGATAGGATAGAGGATAGGATGGGATAGAGGATAGGATAGGATAGAGGATAGCATAGATTATAGGATAGGATAGAGGATAGGATGGGATAGAGGATAGGATATGATAGAGGATAGGATAGGATAGAGGATAGGATAGGATAGGATAGAGGATAGGATAGGATAGAGGATAGGATAGGATGGAGGATAGGATAGCATAGAGTATACGATAGAGGATTGGATATGATAGAGGATAGGATTGAGGATACGATAGAGGATAGGATAGAGGATAGGATAAGATAGAGGATAGGATAGGATAGAGGATATGATAGGATAGCTGATCGGATAGAGGATAGGATAGGATAGAGGATAGGATAGGATGGAGGATAGGATAGGATAGAGAATAGGATAGGATAGAGGATATAATAGGATTGAGGAAAGAATAGGATAGAGGATAGGATAGGATAGAGGATAGGATAGGAAAGAGGATAGGATAGGATAGAGTATACGATAGAGGATTGGATATGATAGAGGATAGGATTGAGGATACGATAGAGGATAGGATAGAGGATAGGATAAGATAGAGGATAGGATAGGATAGAGGATAGGATTGGAAAGAGGGTAGGATAGGATAGAGGATAGGATAGGATAGAGAATAGGATAGGATAGAGGATATAATAGGATTGAGGAAAGGATAGGATAGAGGATAGGATAGGATAGAGGATAGGATAGGATAGAGGATAGGATAGGATAGAGGATAGGATAGGACAGAGGATAGGATAGGAAAGAGGGTAGGATAGGATAGAGGATAGGATAGGATAGAGGATAGGATAGGATGGAGGATAGGATAGGATAGAGAATAGGATAGGATAGAGGATATAATAGGATTGAGGAAAGGATAGGATAGAGGATAGGATAGGATAGAGGATAGGATAGGAAAGAGGATAGGATAGGATAGAGTATACGATAGAGGATTGGATATGATAGAGGATAGGATTGAGGATACGATAGAGGATAGGATAGAGGATAGGATAAGATAGAGGATAGGATAGGATAGAGGATATGATAGGATAGATGATCGGATAGAGGATAGGATAGGATAGAGGATAGGATTGGAAAGAGGGTAGGATAGGATGGAGGATAGGATAGGATAGAGGATAGGATAGGATAGAGGATAGGATAGAATAGAGGATAGGATAGATGATAGGATAGGATAGAGGATAGGATAGGATAGAGGATAGGATAGGATACAGGATAGGATAGGATAGAGGATAGGATAGAGGATAGGATAGGATAGAGGATAGGATAGGATAGAGGATAGGATGGGATAGAGGATAGGATAGGATAGAGGATAGGATAGGATAGAGGATAGGATAAGATAGGATAGAGGATAGGATAGGATAGAGGATATAATAGGATTGAGGAAAGGATAGGATAGAGGATAGGATAGGATAGAGGATAGGATAGGATAGAGTATACGATAGAGGATTGGATATGATAGAGGATAGGATTGAGGATACGATAGAGGATAGGATAGAGGATAGGATAAGATAGAGGATAGGATAGGATAGAGGATATGATAGGATAGATGATCGGATAGAGGATAGGATAGGATAGAGGATAGGATTGGAAAGAGGGTAGGATAGAATAGAAGATAGAATAGGATAGAGGATAGGATAGGATAGAGGATAGGATAGGATAGAGGATCGGATAGAAGATAGGATAGGATAGAGGATAGGATAGGATAGAGGATAGAATAGGATAGAGGATAGGATAGGATAGAGGATAGGATAGGATAGAGAATCGGATAGGATAGAGGATAGGATTGAGGATAGGATAGAGGATAGGATAGAGGATAGGATAGAGGATAGGATAGGATAGAGGATAGGATAGGATAAAGGATAGGATAGGATAGAGGATAGAATAGGATAGAGGATAGGATAGGATAGAGGATAGGATAGGATAGAGGATCGGATAGGAGATAGGATAGGATAGAGGATAGGATAAGATAGAGGATAGTATATGATAGAGGATAGGATAGAATAGAGGATAGGATACGATTGAGGATAGGATAGGATAGAGGATAGGATTGAGGATAGGATACATGATCGGATAGAGGATAGGATAGGATAGAGGATAGGATTGGAAAGAGGGTAGGATAGGATAGAGGATAGGATAGGATAGAGGATAGGATAGGATAGAGGATAGGATAGAATAGAGGATAGGATAGGATAGAGGATAGAATAGGATAGAGGATAGGATAGGATAGAGGATAGGATAGGATAGAGGATCGGATAGAAGATAGGATAGGATAGAGGATAGGATAAGATAGAGGATAGTATATGATAGAGGATAGGATAGAATAGAGGATAGGATACGATTGAGGATAGGATAAGATAGAGGATAGGATTGAGGATAGGATAGAGGATAGGATAGAGGATAGGATAGGATAGAGGATAGGATAGGATAGAGGATAGGATAGGATACAGGAGAGGATAGGATAGAGGATAGGATAGGATAGGATAGAGGATAGGATAGGATAGAGGATAGGATAGGATAGAGGATAGGATAGGATAGGATAGGATAGAGGATAGGATAGGATAGAGGATAGGATAGGATAGATAATGGGATTGGATAGAGGATAGGATAGAGGATAGGATAGGATAGAGGATAGGATAGGATAGAGGATAGGATAGGATAGAGGATAGGATAGGATAGAGGATAGGATAGGATACAGGATAGGATAGGATAGAGGATAATATAGGATAGAGGATAGGATAGGATAGAGGATAGGATAGGATAGAGGATAGGATAGGATAGAGAATAGGATAGGATAGAGGATATAATAGGATTGAGGAAAGGATAGGATAGAGGATAGGATAGGATAGAGGATAGGATAGGATATAGGATAGGATAGGATACAGGATAGGATAGGATAGAGGATAATATAGGATAGAGGATAGGATAGGATAGAGGATAGGATAGGATAGAGGATAGGATAGGATAGAGAATAGGATAGGATAGAGGATATAATAGGATTGAGGAAAGGATAGGATAGAGGATAGGATAGGATAGAGGATAGGATAGGATAGAGGATAGGATAGGATAGAGGATAGGATAGGACAGAGGATAGGATAGGAAAGAGGGTAGGATAGGATAGAGGATAGGATAGGATAGAGGATAGGATAGGATGGAGGATAGGATAGGATAGAGAATAGGATAGGATAGAGGATATAATAGGATTGAGGAAAGGATAGGATAGAGGATAGGATAGGATAGAGGATAGGATAGGAAAGAGGATAGGATAGGATAGAGTATACGATAGAGGATTGGATATGATAGAGGATAGGATTGAGGATACGATAGAGGATAGGATAGAGGATAGGATAAGATAGAGGATAGGATAGGATAGAGGATATGATAGGATAGATGATCGGATAGAGGATAGGATAGGATAGAGGATAGAATTGGAAAGAGGGTAGGATAGGATAGAGGATAGGATAGGATAGAGGATAGGATAGGATAGAGGATAGGATAGAATAGAGGATAGGATAGAGGATAGGATAGGATAGAGGATAGGATAGGATAGAGGATAGGATAGGATACAGGATAGGATAGGATAGAGGATAGGATAGAGGATAGGATAGGATAGAGGATAGGATAGGATAGAGGATAGGATGGGATAGAGGATAGGATAGGATAGAGGATAGAATAGGATAGAGGATAGGATAGTATAGAGGATAGGATGGGATAGAGGATAGGATAGGATAGAGGATAGAATAGGATAGAGGATAGGGTAGGATAGAGGATAGGATAGGATAGAGGATAGGATAGGATAGAGGATAGGATAGGATAGGATAGAGGATAGGATAGGATAGAGGATATAATAGGATTGAGGATAGGATAGGATAGAGGATAGGATAGGATAGAGGATAGGATAGGATAGAGGATAGGATAGGATAGAGGATAGAATAGGATAGAGGATAGGATAGGATAGAGGATAGGATAGGATAGAGGATCGGATAGAAGATAGGATAGGATAGAGGATAGGATAAGATAGAGGATAGTATATGATAGAGGATAGGATAGAATAGAGGATAGGATACGATTGAGGATAGGATAAGATAGAGGATAGGATTGAGGATAGGATAGAGGATAGGATAGAGGATAGGATAGGATAGAGGATAGGATAGGATAGAGGATAGGATAGGATACAGGAGAGGATAGGATAGAGGATAGGATAGGATAGGATAGAGGATAGGATAGGATAGAGGATAGGATAGGATAGAGGATAGGATAGGATAGGATAGGATAGAGGATAGGATAGGATAGAGGATAGGATAGGATAGATAATGGGATTGGATAGAGGATAGGATAGAGGATAGGATAGGATAGAGGATAGGATAGGATAGAGGATAGGATAGGATAGAGGATAGGATAGGATAGAGGATAGGATAGGATACAGGATAGGATAGGATAGAGGATAATATAGGATAGAGGATAGGATAGGATAGAGGATAGGATAGGATAGAGGATAGGATAGGATAGAGAATAGGATAGGATAGAGGATATAATAGGATTGAGGAAAGGATAGGATAGAGGATAGGATAGGATAGAGGATAGGATAGGATATAGGATAGGATAGGATACAGGATAGGATAGGATAGAGGATAATATAGGATAGAGGATAGGATAGGATAGAGGATAGGATAGGATAGAGGATAGGATAGGATAGAGAATAGGATAGGATAGAGGATATAATAGGATTGAGGAAAGGATAGGATAGAGGATAGGATAGGATAGAGGATAGGATAGGATAGAGGATAGGATAGGATAGAGGATAGGATAGGACAGAGGATAGGATAGGAAAGAGGGTAGGATAGGATAGAGGATAGGATAGGATAGAGGATAGGATAGGATGGAGGATAGGATAGGATAGAGAATAGGATAGGATAGAGGATATAATAGGATTGAGGAAAGGATAGGATAGAGGATAGGATAGGATAGAGGATAGGATAGGAAAGAGGATAGGATAGGATAGAGTATACGATAGAGGATTGGATATGATAGAGGATAGGATTGAGGATACGATAGAGGATAGGATAGAGGATAGGATAAGATAGAGGATAGGATAGGATAGAGGATATGATAGGATAGATGATCGGATAGAGGATAGGATAGGATAGAGGATAGAATTGGAAAGAGGGTAGGATAGGATAGAGGATAGGATAGGATAGAGGATAGGATAGGATAGAGGATAGGATAGAATAGAGGATAGGATAGAGGATAGGATAGGATAGAGGATAGGATAGGATAGAGGATAGGATAGGATACAGGATAGGATAGGATAGAGGATAGGATAGAGGATAGGATAGGATAGAGGATAGGATAGGATAGAGGATAGGATGGGATAGAGGATAGGATAGGATAGAGGATAGAATAGGATAGAGGATAGGATAGTATAGAGGATAGGATGGGATAGAGGATAGGATAGGATAGAGGATAGAATAGGATAGAGGATAGGGTAGGATAGAGGATAGGATAGGATAGGATAGAGGATAGGATAGGATAGGATAGAGGATAGGATAGGATAGAGGATATAATAGGATTGAGGATAGGATAGGATAGAGGATAGGATAGGATAGAGGATAGGATAGGATAGAGTATACGATAGAGGATTGGATATGATAGAGGATAGGATTGAGGATACGATAGAGGATAGGATAGAGGATAGGATAAGATAGAGGATAGGATAGGATAGAGGATATGATAGGATAGATGATCGGATAGAGGATAGGATAGGATAGAGGATAGGATTGGAAAGAGGGTAGGATAGGATAGAGGATAGAATAGGATAGAGGATAGGATAGGATAGAGGATAGGATAGGATAGAGGATCGGATAGAAGATAGGATAGGATAGAGGATAGGATAGGATAGAGGATAGAATAGGATAGAGGATAGGATAGGATAGAGGATAGTATATGATAGAGGATAGGATAGAATAGAGGATAGGATAGGATTGAGGATAGGATAGGATAGAGGACAGGATTGAGGATAGGATAGAGGATAGGATAGAGGATAGGATAGAGGATAGAATAGGATAAAGGATAGGATAGGATAGAGGATAGAATAGGATAGAGGATAGGATAGGATAGAGGATAGGATAGGATAGAGGATCGGATAGAAGATAGGATAGGATAGAGGATAGGATAAGATAGAGGATAGTATATGATAGAGGATAGGATAGAATAGAGGATAGGATACGATTGAGGATAGGATAGGATAGAGGATAGGATTGAGGATAGGATAGATGATCGGATAGAGGATAGAATAGGATAGAGGATAGGATTGGAAAGAGGGTAGGATAGGATAGAGGATAGGATAGGATAGAGGATAGGATAGAAAAGAGGATAGGATAGAAGATAGGATAGGATAGAGGATAGGATAAGATAGAGGATAGTATATGATAGAGGATAGGATAGAATAGAGGATAGGATACGATTGAGGATAGGATAGGATAGAGGATAGGATTGAGGATAGGATAGAGGATAGGATAGAGGATAGGATAGGATAGAGGATAGGATAGGATAAAGGAGAGGATAGGATAGAGGATAGGATAGGATAGGATAGAGGATAGGATAGGATAGAGGATAGGATAGAGGATAGGATAGGATAGGATAGAGGATAGGATAGGATAGAGGATAGGATAGGATAGAGCATGGGATTGGATAGAGGATAGGATAGAGGATAGGATAGAGGATAGGATAGAGGATAGGATAGGATACAGGATAGGATAGGATAGAGGATAGGATAGAGGATAGGATAGGATAGAGGATAGGATAGGATAGAGGATAGGATAGGATAGAGGATAGGATGGGATAGAGGATAGGATAGGATAGAGGATAGAATAGGATAGAGGATAGGGTAGGATAGAGGATAGGATAGGATAGAGGATAGGATAGGATAGAGGATAGGATAGGATGGGATAGAGGATAGGATAGGATAGAGGATATAATAGGATTGAGGAAAGGATAGGATAGAGGATAGGATAGGATAGAGGATAGGATAGGATAGAGTATACGATAGAGGATTGGATATGATAGAGGATAGGATTGAGGATACGATAGAGGATAGGATAGAGGATAGGATAAGATAGAGGCTAGGATAGGATAGAGGATATGATAGGATAGATGATCGGATAGAGTATAGAATATGGTAGAGGATAGGATAGGATAGAGGATATAATAGGATAGAGGATAGGATATGATAGAGGATAGGATACGAAAGGGGATAGGATAGGATAGAGGATAGGATAGGATAGAGGATAGCATAGAGGATAGGATAGGATAGAGGATAGGATAGGATAGAGGATAGGATATGATAGAGGATAGGATAGGATAGAGGATAGGATAGGGGATAGGATAGGATAGAGGATAGGATAGGATAGAGGATAGGATAGGATAGAGGATAGGATAGGATAGAGGATAGGATAGAGGATAGGATAGAGGATAGGATAGGATAGAGGATAGGATAGGATAGAGGATAGGATAGGATAGAGGATAGGATAGGATAGAGGATAGGATGGGTTAGAGGATAGGATAGGATAGAGGATAGAATAGGATAGAGGATAGGGTAGGATAGAGGATAGGATAGGATAGAGGATAGGATAGGATAGAGGATAGGATAGGATAGGATAGAGGATATCATAGGATAGAGGATATAATAGGATTGAGGAAAGGATAGGATAGAGGATAGGATAGGATAGAGGATAGGATAGGATAGAGGATATGATAGGATAGATGATCGGATAGAGGATAGGATAGGATAGAGGATAGGATTGGAAAGAGGGTAGGATAGGATAGAAGATAGGATAGGATAGAGGATAGGATAGGATAGAGGATAGGATAGGATAGAGGATAGGATAGGATAGAGGATAGAATAGGATAGAGGATAGGATAGGATAGAGGATAGGATAGGATAGAGGATCGCATAGAAGATAGGATAGGATAGAGGATAGGATAAGATAGAGGATAGTATATGATAGAGGATAGGATAGAATAGAGGATAGGATAGGATTGAGGATAGGATAGGATAGAGGATAGGATTGAGGATAGGATAGAGGATAGGATAGAGGATAGGATAGGATAGAGGATAGGATAGGATAAAGGAGAGGATAGGATAGAGGATAGGATAGGATAGGATAGAGGATAGGATAGGATAGAGGATCGGATAGAGGATAGGATAGGATAGAGGATCGGATAGAGGATAGGATAGGATAGAGGATAGGATAGGATAGAGGATAGAGTAGGATAGAGGATAGAGTAGGATAGAGGATAGGATAGGATAGAGGATAGGATTGGATAGAGGAAAGTATAGGATAGAGGATAGGATAGGATAGAGGATAGGATAGGATAGAGGATAGGATAGGATAGAGGATAGTATAGGATAGAGAATAGGATAGAATAGAGGATAGGATAGGATAAAGGATTAGATAGCATAGAGGATAGGATAGGATAGGATAGAGGATAGTATAGGATAGAGAATAGGATAGAATAGAGGATAGGATAGGATAAAGGATTAGATAGCATAGAGGATAGGATAGGATAGGATAGAGGATAGGATAGGATAGAGGATAGGATAGAGGATAGGATAGAGGATAGGATAGAGGATAGGATAGAGGATAGGATAGAGGATAGGATAGGATAGGATAGGATAGAGGATAGGATAGGATAGAGGAAAGGATAAGATAGAGGATAGGATAGGTAATTGGATAGGATAGAGGATAGGATAAGGTAGAGGATAGTATAGGATAGAGGATAGGATAGGATAGAGGATATAATAGGATTGAGGAAATGATAGGATAGAGGATAGGATAGGATAGAGGATAGGATAGGATAGAGGATAGGATAGAGGATAGGATAGGATAGAGGATAGGATAGGATAGGATAGAGGATAGGATAGGATAGAGGATAGGATAGGATAGAGGATAGGATAGGATAGAGGATAGGATAGGATAGAGGATAGGATAGAGGATAGAGGATAGGATAGGATAGAGGATAGGATAGGATAGAGGATAGGATAGGATAGAGGATAGGATAGGATAGAGGATAGGATAGGATAGAGGATAGGATAGAGGATAGGATAGAGGATAGGATAGGATAGAGGATAGGATAGGATAGAGGATAGGATATTATAGAGGATAGGATAGGATAGAGGATAGGATAGGATACAGGATAGGATAGGATAGAGGATAGGATAGAGGATAGGATAGGATAGAGGATAGGATAGGATAGAGGATAGGATGGGATAGAGGATAGGATAGGATAGAGGATAGAATAGGATAGAGGATAGGATAGGAAAGAGGGTAGGATAGGATAGAGGATAGGATAGGATAGAGGATAGGATTGGATAAAGGATAGGATAGGATAGGATAGAGGATAGGATAGGATAGAGGATATAATAGGATTGAGGAAAGGATAGGATAGAGGATAGGATAGGATAGAGGATAGGATAGGATAGAGGATAGGATAGGACAGAGGATAGGATAGGAAAGAGGGTAGGATAGGATAGAGGATAGGATAGGATAGAGGATAGGATTGGATAAAGTATAGGATAGGATAGGATAGAGGATAGGATAGGATAGAGGATAGGATAGGATAGAGGATAGGATTGGATAGAGGATAGGATAGAGGATAGGATAGAGGATAGGATAGGATAGAGGATAGGATTGGATAGAGGATAGGATAGAGGATAGGATAGGATAGAGGATAGGATAGGACAGAGGATAGGATAGGATAGAGGATATAATAGGATTGAGGAAAGGATAGGATAGAGGATAGGATAGGATAGAGGATAGGATAGGAAAGAGGATAGAATAGGATAGAGGATAGGATAGGATAGAGGATAGGATAGGATAGAGGATAGGATAGGATAGAGGATAGGATAGAGGATAGGATAAGATAGAGGATAGGATAGGATAGAGGATATGATAGGATAGATGATCGGATAGAGGATAGGATAGGATAGAGGATAGGATAGGATAGAGGATAGGATTGGAAAGAGGGTAGGATAGGATAGAGGATAGGATAGGATAGAGGATAGGATAGGATAGAGGATAGGATAGGACAGAGGATAGGATAGGAAAGAGGGTAGGATAGGATAGAGGATAGGATAGGAAAGAGGGTAGGATAGGATAGAGGATAGGATAGGATAGAGGATAGGATAGGATAGAGGATAGGGTATGATAGAGGATAGGATAGGATAGAGTATACGATAGAGGATTGGATATGATAGAGGATAGGATTGAGGATACGATAGAGGATAGGATAGAGGATAGGATAAGATAGAGGATAGGATAGGATAGAGGATATGATAGGATAGATGATCGGATAGAGGATAGGATAGGATAGAGGATAGGATTGGAAAGAGGGTAGGATAGGATAGAGGATAGGATAGGATAGAGGATAGGATAGGATAGAGGATAGGATAGAATAGAGGATAGGATAGAGGATAGGATAGGATAGAGGATAGGATAGGATAGAGGATAGGATAGGATACAGGATAGGATAGGATAGAGGATAGGATAGAGGATAGGATAGGATAGAGGATAGGATAGGATAGAGGATAGGATGGGATAGAGGATAGGATAGGATAGAGGATAGCATAGATTATAGGATAGGATAGAGGATAGGATGGGATAGAGGATAGGATATGATAGAGGATAGGATAGGATAGAGGATAGGATAGGATAGGATAGAGGATAGGATAGGATAGAGGATAGGATAGGATGGAGGATAGGATAGCATAGAGTATACGATAGAGGATTGGATATGATAGAGGATAGGATTGAGGATACGATAGAGGATAGGATAGAGGATAGGATAAGATAGAGGATAGGATAGGATAGAGGATATGATAGGATAGCTGATCGGATAGAGGATAGGATAGGATAGAGGATAGGATAGGATGGAGGATAGGATAGGATAGAGAATAGGATAGGATAGAGGATATAATAGGATTGAGGAAAGAATAGGATAGAGGGTAGGATAGGATAGAGGATAGGATAGGAAAGAGGATAGGATAGGATAGAGTATACGATAGAGGATTGGATATGATAGAGGATAGGATTGAGGATACGATAGAGGATAGGATAGAGGATAGGATAAGATAGAGGATAGGATAGGATAGAGGATAGGATTGGAAAGAGGGTAGGATAGGATAGAGGATAGGATAGGATAGAGAATAGGATAGGATAGAGGATATAATAGGATTGAGGAAAGGATAGGATAGAGGATAGGATAGGATAGAGGATAGGATAGGATAGAGGATAGGATAGGATAGAGGATAGGATAGGACAGAGGATAGGATAGGAAAGAGGGTAGGATAGGATAGAGGATAGGATAGGATAGAGGATAGGATAGGATGGAGGATAGGATAGGATAGAGAATAGGATAGGATAGAGGATATAATAGGATTGAGGAAAGGATAGGATAGAGGATAGGATAGGATAGAGGATAGGATAGGAAAGAGGATAGGATAGGATAGAGTATACGATAGAGGATTGGATATGATAGAGGATAGGATTGAGGATACGATAGAGGATAGGATAGAGGATAGGATAAGATAGAGGATAGGATAGGATAGAGGATATGATAGGATAGATGATCGGATAGAGGATAGGATAGGATAGAGGATAGGATAGGAAAGAGGGTAGGATAGGATGGAGGATAGGATAGGATAGAGGATAGGATAGGATAGAGGATAGGATAGAATAGAGGATAGGATAGATGATAGGATAGGATAGAGGATAGGATAGGATAGAGGATAGGATAGGATACAGGATAGGATAGGATAGAGGATAGGATAGAGGATAGGATAGGATAGAGGATAGGATAGGATAGAGGATAGGATGGGATAGAGGATAGGATAGGATAGAGGATAGGATAGGATAGAGGATAGGATAAGATAGGATAGAGGATAGGATAGGATAGAGGATATAATAGGATTGAGGAAAGGATAGGATAGAGGATAGGTTAGGATAGAGGATAGGATAGGATAGAGTATACGATAGAGGATTGGATATGATAGAGGATAGGATTGAGGATACGATAGAGGATAGGATAGAGGATAGGATAAGATAGAGGATAGGATAGGATAGAGGATATGATAGGATAGATGATCGGATAGAGGATAGGATAGGATAGAGGATAGGATTGGAAAGAGGGTAGGATAGGATAGAAGATAGAATAGGATAGAGGATAGGATAGGATAGAGGATAGGATAGGATAGAGGATCGGATAGAAGATAGGATAGGATAGAGGATAGGATAGGATAGAGGATAGAATAGGATAGAGGATAGGATAGGATAGAGGATAGGATAGGATAGAGAATCGGATAGGATAGAGGATAGGATTGAGGATAGGATAGAGGATAGGATAGAGGATAGGATAGAGGATAGGATAGGATAGAGGATAGGATAGGATAAAGGATAGGATAGGATAGAGGATAGAATAGGATAGAGGATAGGATAGGATAGAGGATAGGATAGGATAGAGGATCGGATAGAAGATAGGATAGGATAGAGGATAGGATAAGATAGAGGATAGTATATGATAGAGGATAGGATAGAATAGAGGATAGGATACGATTGAGGATAGGATAGGATAGAGGATAGGATTGAGGATAGGACACATGATCGGATAGAGGATAGGATAGGATAGAGGATAGGATTGGAAAGAGGGTAGGATAGGATAGAGGATAGGATAGGATAGAGGATAGGATAGGATAGAGGATAGGATAGAATAGAGGATAGGATAGGATAGAGGATAGAATAGGATAGAGGATAGGATAGGATAGAGGATAGGATAGGATAGAGAATCGGATAGGATAGAGGATAGGATTGAGGATAGGATAGAGGATAGGATAGAGGATAGGATAGAGGATAGGATAGGATAGAGGATAGGATAAGATAGAGGATAGTATATGATAGAGGATAGGATAGAATAGAGGATAGGATACGATTGAGGATAGGATAGGATAGAGGATAGGATTGAGGATAGGATACATGATCGGATAGAGGATAGGATAGGATAGAGGATAGGATTGGAAAGAGGGTAGGATAGGATAGAGGATAGGATAGGATAGAGGATAGGATAGGATAGAGGATAGGATAGAATAGAGGATAGGATAGGATAGAGGATAGAATAGGATAGAGGATAGGATAGGATAGAGGATAGGATAGGATAGAGGATCGGATAGAAGATAGGATAGGATAGAGGATAGGATAAGATAGAGGATAGTATATGATAGAGGATAGGATAGAATAGAGGATAGGATACGATTGAGGATAGGATAAGATAGAGGATAGGATTGAGGATAGGATAGAGGATAGGATAGAGGATAGGATAGGATAGAGGATAGGATAGGATACAGGAGAGGATAGGATAGAGGATAGGATAGGATAGGATAGAGGATAGGATAGGATAGAGGATAGGATAGGATAGAGGATAGGATAGGATAGAGGATAGGATAGGATAGGATAGAGGATAGGATAGGATAGATAATGGGATTGGATAGAGGATAGGATAGAGGATAGGATAGGATAGAGGATAGGATAGGATAGAGGATAGGATAGGATAGAGGATAGGATAGGATAGAGGATAGGATAGGATACAGGATAGGATAGGATAGAGGATAATATAGGATAGAGGATAGGATAGGATAGAGGATAGGATAGGATAGAGGATAGGATAGGATAGAGAATAGGATAGGATAGAGGATATAATAGGATTGAGGAAAGGATAGGATAGAGGATAGGATAGGATAGAGGATAGGATAGGATATAGGATAGGATAGGATACAGGATAGGATAGGATAGAGGATAATATAGGATAGAGGATAGGATAGGATAGAGGATAGGATAGGATAGAGGATAGGATAGGATAGAGAATAGGATAGGATAGAGGATATAATAGGATTGAGGAAAGGATAGGATAGAGGATAGGATAGGATAGAGGATAGGATAGGATAGAGGATAGGATAGGATAGAGGATAGGATAGGACAGAGGATAGGATAGGAAAGAGGGTAGGATAGGATAGAGGATAGGATAGGATAGAGGATAGGATAGGATGGAGGATAGGATAGGATAGAGAATAGGATAGGATAGAGGATATAATAGGATTGAGGAAAGGATAGGATAGAGGATAGGATAGGATAGAGGATAGGATAGGAAAGAGGATAGGATAGGATAGAGTATACGATAGAGGATTGGATATGATAGAGGATAGGATTGAGGATACGATAGAGGATAGGATAGAGGATAGGATAAGATAGAGGATAGGATAGGATAGAGGATATGATAGGATAGATGATCGGATAGAGGATAGGATAGGATAGAGGATAGAATTGGAAAGAGGGTAGGATAGGATAGAGGATAGGATAGGATAGAGGATAGGATAGGATAGAGGATAGGATAGAATAGAGGATAGGATAGAGGATAGGATAGAGGATAGGATAGGATAGAGGATAGGATAGGATAGAGGATAGGATAGGATACAGGATAGGATAGGATAGAGGATAGGATAGAGGATAGGATAGGATAGAGGATAGGATAGGATAGAGGATAGGATGGGATAGAGGATAGGATAGGATAGAGGATAGAATAGGATAGAGGATAGGATAGTATAGAGGATAGGATGGGATAGAGGATAGGATAGGATAGAGGATAGAATAGGATAGAGGATAGGGTAGGATAGAGGATAGGATAGGATAGAGGATAGGATAGGATAGAGGATAGGATAGGATAGGATAGAGGATAGGATAGGATAGAGGATATAATAGGATTGAGGATAGGATAGGATAGAGGATAGGATAGGAAAGAGGATAGGATAGGATAGAGTATACGATAGAGGATTGGATATGATAGAGGATAGGATTGAGGATACGATAGAGGATAGGATAGAGGATAGGATAAGATAGAGGATAGGATAGGATAGAGGATATGATAGGATAGATGATCGGATAGAGGATAGGATAGGATAGAGGATAGGATTGGAAAGAGGGTAGGATAGGATAGAGGATAGAATAGGATAGAGGATAGGATAGGATAGAGGATAGGATAGGATAGAGGATCGGATAGAAGATAGGATAGGATAGAGGATAGGATAGGATAGAGGATAGAATAGGATAGAGGATAGGATAGGATAGAGGATAGTATATGATAGAGGATAGGATAGAATAGAGGATAGGATAGGATTGAGGATAGGATAGGATAGAGGACAGGATTGAGGATAGGATAGAGGATAGGATAGAGGATAGGATAGAGGATAGAATAGGATAAAGGATAGGATAGGATAGAGGATAGAATAGGATAGAGGATAGGATAGGATAGAGGATAGGATAGGATAGAGGATCGGATAGAAGATAGGATAGGATAGAGGATAGGATAAGATAGAGGATAGTATATGATAGAGGATAGGATAGAATAGAGGATAGGATACGATTGAGGATAGGATAGGATAGAGGATAGGATTGAGGATAGGATAGATGATCGGATAGAGGATAGGATAGGATAGAGGATAGGATTGGAAAGAGGGTAGGATAGGATAGAGGATAGGATAGGATAGAGGATAGGATAGAAAAGAGGATAGGATAGAAGATAGGATAGGATAGAGGATAGGATAAGATAGAGGATAGTATATGATAGAGGATAGGATAGAATAGAGGATAGGATACGATTGAGGATAGGATAGGATAGAGGATAGGATTGAGGATAGGATAGAGGATAGGATAGAGGATAGGATAGGATAGAGGATAGGATAGGATAAAGGAGAGGATAGGATAGAGGATAGGATAGGATAGGATAGAGGATAGGATAGGATAGAGGATAGGATAGAGGATAGGATAGGATAGGATAGAGGATAGGATAGGATAGAGGATAGGATAGGATAGAGCATGGGATTGGATAGAGGATAGGATAGAGGATAGGATAGGATAGAGGATAGGATAGAGGATAGGATAGAGGATAGGATAGGATAGAGGATAGGATTGGATAGAGGATAGGATACAGGATAGGATAGGATAGAGGATATGATAGGATTGAGGATAGGATATGATAGAGGATAGGATAGGATAGAGGATAGGATAGAGGATAGGATAGAGGATAGGATAGGATACAGGATAGGATAGGATAGAGGATAGGATAGAGGATAGGATAGGATAGAGGATAGGATAGGAAAGAGGATAGGATAGGATAGAGGATAGGATGGGATAGAGGATAGGATAGGATAGAGGATAGAATAATATAGAGGATAGGGTAGGATAGAGGATAGGATAGGATAGAGGATAGGATAGGATAGAGGATAGGATAGGATGGGATAGAGGATAGGATAGGATAGAGGATATAATAGGATTGAGGAAAGGATAGGATAGAGGATAGGATAGGATAGAGGATAGGATAGGATAGAGTATACGATAGAGGATTGGATATGATAGAGGATAGGATTGAGGATACGATAGAGGATAGGATAGAGGATAGGATAAGATAGAGGATAGGATAGGATAGAGGATATGATAGGATAGATGATCGGATAGAGTATAGAATATGGTAGAGGATAGGATAGGATAGAGGATATAATAGGATAGAGGATAGGATATGATAGAGGATAGGATAGGAAAGGGGATAGGATAGGATAGACGATAGGATAGGATAGAGGATAGCATAGAGGATAAGATAGGATAGAGGATAGGATAGGATAGAGGATAGGATATGATAGAGTATAGGATAGGATAGAGGATAGGATAGAGGATAGGATAGGATAGAGGATAGGATAGGCTAGAGGATAGGATAGGATAGAGGATAGGATAGGATAGAGGATGGGATAGGATAGAGGATAGGATAGGGTAGAGGATAGGATAGGATAGAGGATAGGATAGGATAGAGGATAGGATAGGATATAGGATAGGATAGGATAGAGGATAGGATAGGATAGAGGATAGGATAGGAAAGAGGATAGGATAGGATAGAGTATACGATAGAGGATTGGATATGATAGAGGATAGGATTGAGGATACGATAGAGGATAGGATAGAGGATAGGATAAGTTAGAGGATAGGATAGGATAGAGGATATGATAGGATAGATGATCGGATAGAGGATAGGATAGGATAGAGGATAGGATTGGAAAGAGGGTAGGATAGGATAGAGGATAGGATAGGATAGAGGATAGGATAGGATAGAGGATAGTATATGATAGAGGATAGGATAGAATAGAGGATAGGATACGATTGAGGATAGGATAGGATAGAGGATAGGATTGAGGATAGGATAGAGGATAGGATAGAGGATAGGATAAGATAGAGGATAGGATAGGATAGAGGATATGATAGGATAGATGATCGGATAGAGGATAGGATAGGATAGAGGATAGGATTGGAAAGAGGGTAGGATAGGATAGAAGATAGAATAGGATAGAGGATAGGATAGGATAGAGGATAGGATAGGATAGAGGATCGGATAGAAGATAGGATAGGATAGAGGATAGGATAGGATAGAGGATAGAATAGGATAGAGGATAGGATAGGATAGAGGATAGGATAGGATAGAGAATCGGATAGGATAGAGGATAGGATTGAGGATAGGATAGAGGATAGGATAGAGGATAGGATAGAGGATAGGATAGGATAGAGGATAGGATAGGATAAAGGATAGGATAGGATAGAGGATAGAATAGGATAGAGGATAGGATAGGATAGAGGATAGGATAGGATAGAGGATCGGATAGAAGATAGGATAGGATAGAGGATAGGATAAGATAGAGGATAGTATATGATAGAGGATAGGATAGAATAGAGGATAGGATACGATTGAGGATAGGATAGGATAGAGGATAGGATTGAGGATAGGACACATGATCGGATAGAGGATAGGATAGGATAGAGGATAGGATTGGAAAGAGGGTAGGATAGGATAGAGGATAGGATAGGATAGAGGATAGGATAGGATAGAGGATAGGATAGAATAGAGGATAGGATAGGATAGAGGATAGAATAGGATAGAGGATAGGATAGGATAGAGGATAGGATAGGATAGAGAATCGGATAGGATAGAGGATAGGATTGAGGATAGGATAGAGGATAGGATAGAGGATAGGATAGAGGATAGGATAGGATAGAGGATAGGATAAGATAGAGGATAGTATATGATAGAGGATAGGATAGAATAGAGGATAGGATACGATTGAGGATAGGATAGGATAGAGGATAGGATTGAGGATAGGATACATGATCGGATAGAGGATAGGATAGGATAGAGGATAGGATTGGAAAGAGGGTAGGATAGGATAGAGGATAGGATAGGATAGAGGATAGGATAGGATAGAGGATAGGATAGAATAGAGGATAGGATAGGATAGAGGATAGAATAGGATAGAGGATAGGATAGGATAGAGGATAGGATAGGATAGAGGATCGGATAGAAGATAGGATAGGATAGAGGATAGGATAAGATAGAGGATAGTATATGATAGAGGATAGGATAGAATAGAGGATAGGATACGATTGAGGATAGGATAAGATAGAGGATAGGATTGAGGATAGGATAGAGGATAGGATAGAGGATAGGATAGGATAGAGGATAGGATAGGATAGAGGATAGGATAGGATACAGGAGAGGATAGGATAGAGGATAGGATAGGATAGGATAGAGGATAGGATAGGATAGAGGATAGGATAGGATAGAGGATAGGATAGGATAGAGGATAGGATAGGATAGGATAGAGGATAGGATAGGATAGATAATGGGATTGGATAGAGGATAGGATAGAGGATAGGATAGGATAGAGGATAGGATAGGATAGAGGATAGGATAGGATAGAGGATAGGATAGGATAGAGGATAGGATAGGATACAGGATAGGATAGGATAGAGGATAATATAGGATAGAGGATAGGATAGGATAGAGGATAGGATAGGATAGAGGATAGGATAGGATAGAGAATAGGATAGGATAGAGGATATAATAGGATTGAGGAAAGGATAGGATAGAGGATAGGATAGGATAGAGGATAGGATAGGATATAGGATAGGATAGGATACAGGATAGGATAGGATAGAGTATAATATAGGATAGAGGATAGGATAGGATAGAGGATAGGATAGGATAGAGGATAGGATAGGATAGAGAATAGGATAGGATAGAGGATATAATAGGATTGAGGAAAGGATAGGATAGAGGATAGGATAGGATAGAGGATAGGATAGGATAGAGGATAGGATAGGATAGAGGATAGGATAGGACAGAGGATAGGATAGGAAAGAGGGTAGGATAGGATAGAGGATAGGATAGGATAGAGGATAGGATAGGATGGAGGATAGGATAGGATAGAGAATAGGATAGGATAGAGGATATAATAGGATTGAGGAAAGGATAGGATAGAGGATAGGATAGGATAGAGGATAGGATAGGAAAGAGGATAGGATAGGATAGAGTATACGATAGAGGATTGGATATGATAGAGGATAGGATTGAGGATACGATAGAGGATAGGATAGAGGATAGGATAAGATAGAGGATAGGATAGGATAGAGGATATGATAGGATAGATGATCGGATAGAGGATAGGATAGGATAGAGGATAGAATTGGAAAGAGGGTAGGATAGGATAGAGGATAGGATAGGATAGAGGATAGGATAGGATAGAGGATAGGATAGAATAGAGGATAGGATAGAGGATAGGATAGAGGATAGGATAGGATAGAGGATAGGATAGGATAGAGGATAGGATAGGATACAGGATAGGATAGGATAGAGGATAGGATAGAGGATAGGATAGGATAGAGGATAGGATAGGATAGAGGATAGGATGGGATAGAGGATAGGATAGGATAGAGGATAGAATAGGATAGAGGATAGGATAGTATAGAGGATAGGATGGGATAGAGGATAGGATAGGATAGAGGATAGAATAGGATAGAGGATAGGGTAGGATAGAGGATAGGATAGGATAGAGGATAGGATAGGATAGAGGATAGGATAGGATTGAGGATAGGATAGGATAGAGGATAGGAT